>NC_053023.1:101655253-101944101 GCF_003073215.2 Triticum urartu
GAGATACATAGCTGGCTTACACTCGCCACGTCAATCAAAGTACATAAATAGCATTACAACATTCAAACACTCATGGCCCGACTACGGCGCCAAAATAAAAGATAACCCAACATGCGACACGGTCCCGATCACCCCCAACTGGGCACCACTACTGATCATCAGGGAAAGACACATAGTAACGTTGAGAGTCCTCGTCGAACTCCCACTTGAGCTCAAGCGCGTCACCTGGAGCGGAATCATCAGGCCCTGCATCTGGTGTAATAGTAATTTGTGAGCCACAGGGACTCAGCAATCTCGCACCCTCGCGATCAAGACTATTTAAGCTTAATAGGTAAGGCAAGGATTATATGTGGAGCTGCAGCAAGCGACTAGCATATATAGGCTAACCTGTTCGCAAAAGAGAGCGAGAAGAGGAGGCAAAGCGCGAACGAGTAACTAAGGACATCCTGCGACAAGCATTACTCCAACAGCGTGTTCACTTCCCGGACTCCGCCGAGAAGAGACCATCACGGTAACTCACACGGTTGATTCATTTTAATTAAGTTAAGGTTCAAGTTATCTACAACCAGACATTAACAAATTCCCATCTGCCCATAACCGCGGGCACGGCTTTCGAAAGATCACATCCCTGCAGGGGAGTCCCAACTTAGCCCATGACAAGCTCTCACGGTCAACGAAGGAATAGACCTCCTCCCGAGACGTTCCGATCAGACTCGGTATCTCAGTTCTAGAAGACACTTCGACAAGTTAAAACAAATCCAGCAACACCACCCAGATGTGCCGACAAATCCCGATAGGAGCTGCACATATCTCGTTCTCGGGGCACACCGGATGAGCAAGACGTCGGGTAGGCCAGCCCAGAGTTTCCCCTAGTAGCCCCGGACATCGCTCGGTTGGACCAACACTCATAGGAGCACTGGCCCGGGGGGGTTTAAATAAGATGACCCTCGGGCTCCGGAAACCCAAGGGAAAAGAGGCTAGGTGGCAAATGGTAAAACCAAGGTTGGGCATTGCTGGAAAAGCTTTAATCAAGGTGAACTACTAAGGGGTTCCCATTATAACCCAACCGCGTAAGGAACGCAAAATCGGGGAACATAACACCGATATGAGGGAAACTAGGGCGGCAAGAGTGGAACAAAACACTAGGCGAGAGACCGAGCCTTCCACCCTTTACCAAGTATATAGATGCATTAAGATAACATGGCAATATAATGATATCCCAACAAGTAAATAGTGTTCCAACAAGGAACGGTCTCCAATCTTCACCTGCGACTAACAACGCTATAAGAGGGGCTGAGCAAAGCGGTAACATAGCCAATCAACGGTTTGCTAGGACATGGTGGGTTAGAGGTTCGACATGGCAATTTGGGAGGCATGATAAGCAAGTGGTAGGCATCGTGGCATAGGCATAGCAAAAGAGCGAGCATCTAGCAAAGCAAAGATAGTAGTGATTTCGAGGATATGATCATCTTGCCTGCAAAGTTGTCAGAGTTGACTGGATCCTCGAAAGCAAACTCAACGGCCTCCTCGTTATCAAAATTGTCTTCCGGCTCTACCCAAACAAGACAAACAAGCAACAAGGACACACTCAACCACGTGCAATCTCAAACAACATGATGCAAAGATGGTATGCTATGCGGGATGCAATACGGGATGCATATGCAAGATTTGACAAGGAATGCATGAACCTGGCCTCAACTTGGAAATCCAAGTGTGCCACTGGAAAGATGAGATGACATCGCTTGAATAAGATATAAAGAACACCAGAATCGGAGTTACGGTTTGGAAATGGCAAGCAATTCAAATATGACCACGTTCTGCGATTTACAGCAAGTAGCCATCTAAATGTAACAAGATGAACATTCTACAGCACTCAAACATGGCATCAAAATACATGGCAAGGATCCCTTCATGAATCTTAACAAAAGTCTAGCACTGAGCTACGGCCAATTCATCCATTAACAGGTTCAAACAAGCATGGCAAAAATGCATTTGACAAACAGATCTCAGACTTAGTGAAGTTAACACTTGTCTGGAATTTCAGATCAGATGGCACTCTTCGGAGCATGAAAACTATATGCTACAGGACCTGAACATGGCAAAGTAAAGCATGGCATGGAGCTACTCAAAGAGCTTAACAAAAGTCCCTTAGTGACCTTGAGCCAAAAGGGATCAGAAAATACATTTGCAAGCGTGTGAACATGGCAAAAACATAATCAGATCACAGACTTCGTGAAAACTGGGGCATGCTGAAAACAGATATCAATTAGGCATGTTTACAAGCTCGATGCACTCACTACAGAGTAAGTCATGACAATCTAAGCATACACCCATCAAGAATACACAAAATACAAGCTATACATGGCGAGAACAATACCATAGCATGCACGGATCAACTACAACATCCTCGGCAAAATTGCTAACAAGTAGACAATCTGCCCAGATTCACGAAATGACAAAAGTAGAGCTCGATTGACTCACGCTAGGGTGCTCCATAATTGCAAACAAAGGCATGGATGGATAGAGCACTACAAGATTAACAAAAAATCCTTACTGATCATCCTCAAAAGAGGCATGGATCACTATGAAACAACATGAACATATAGCCATATGGGATAAACAGGCCAAGGACTTAGTGGAAATGCTAAGTCACTGAAATCAGCATTAACAAATGCCTCACTTTGCAAGCTTGTGCTAGTCACCATACACATCACAAAAATACATGGGTTGCACCTTTGGAAAGATGGCAAAACCCTTAACAAAACCTATGTAGAGCTCATGGGCATATCATGCACACAATAATCATGGCAAAAATGACAAATATCTAATTGGAGCAGCAGATCTGACAATTATCTCAAGTAGCACTCTTCTAACAGCATTTCGGGCATCAAGACGAACTCAAATGAAAATGATGCAATGAGATGAAATGATGTGCTCTCTGAGACGAACATTTTGATATGCTAAACGCCCAAAACGGAGCTACGGATGCGGAGTTATAGCACGATGAACAGGAAAAAATAAATTTGGTTTAGGGCAAAAGTCAACCGTCCCAACTTCCAGATCTGGATCCGGTTCGGCGCGCGGATCGAGGATGGCCGGAGTTCGCGCCGGAGCTCGTCGGAGAGGAAGAAGAAGACCGGGGGGGGCACCGGATCCGGGCGGGGAGGCGAGGCCGGAGGTCGGAGGAGGCGCTGGCCGGCCGCGGCGGAGCTTGGATCCGGCCGGCGAGGAGCGAGGCGGCGAGGAGGTCTGCCGGCGGAGTTCGGGCGGCGACCTGCGCGCGGCGGCGGGGTGCGCCGGCGTTGAGGAAGGCGGCGGCGGGGCGAAGGCGCGGGGCGGCGCGCCTCTTCGGGCCGCGAGGGCCGGCCTCGGGCCGGGCGGGCCGCGGCGGTGGGAGGCGGCGGCAGGCCACGTGTCGCCTTAGGATAGGCTGCGGGCGGCGGCGGAGGTAGAAGCGGACATGTCCGCCGGCGATGCTTTTGTCCGGCGCGCGAGGAGAGGGAGGGATCTAGGGTTTCATCCGAAATTTCGGGGAGAGACCTTTATATAGGCATAGAGGGAGTTAGGAGAGTCCAAATGAGGTGTGGTTTTCGGCCACGCGATCGTGATCGAACGCTCTAGATGATGGAGAGGGTTTTGGTGGGTTTTGGGCCAAATTGGAAGGGTGTTGGGCTGCAACACACACGAGGCCTTTTCGGTCCCTCGGTTAACCGTTGGAGCATCAAACGAAGTCCAAATGGTACGAAACTTGACAGGAGGTCTACCGGTAGTAAACCAAGGCCGCTTGGCAAGTCTCGGTCCAATCCGGAAATTTTTAATCCCCACACACGAAAGAAAGGTAGAAATGACCACCGGAGGAGAACGGAGCGCCGGAATGCAAAACGGACAACGGGGAAAATGCTCGAATGCATGAGACGAACACGTATGCAAATGCAATGCACATGATGACATGATATGAGATGCATGACAACAACAACGACACACGAAGACAAAAACCCGAACCCGAGAAAATAAAATAACTTAAGGCCGGAAATGGCAAGAGTTGGAGTACATATTGGGTAAATCACATCCGGGGTGTTACAACACTCCACCACTACGAAAGGATCTCGTCCCGAGATCTAGGACTGAAAGAACGCCGGGTACTCAGAACGGAGGTGATCCTCGTGTTCCCAGGTAGCTTCACGGTCGGAATGGTGTGACCACTTGACTTTGAGGAATTTGATTGACTTGTTTCGAGTCTTGCGTTCAGTCTCTTCAAGAATAGCAACTGGGTGCTCACAATAAGAGAGATCTTCTTGGAGCTCAATGTCCTCGAAGTTGACGGTGCGGTCAGGAGTCTTGAAGCACTTTCGGAGCTGAGAGACATGGAACACATCATGAACATTTGCAAAGTTTGAAGGAAGCTCGAGTTTATAGGCGAGATCGCCTCTCTTGCTGACAATCTTGAAAGGTCCCATGTATCTGGGGGCAAGCTTCCCTTTGATACCGAAGCGACGAGTACTTTTCATAGGAGAGATGCGGAGGTAAACATGATCTCCGATCTCGAAAGCCAAATCACGGTGCTTACTATCATAGTAGCTCTTCTGGCGGGATTGGGCTGCTTTGAGGTTATCTCGAATGACTTTGCACATTTCCTTTGCCTCTGTGATTAAGTCATTTCCGAGAAGCTAACATTCACCGGTTTCAGACCAGTTGAGAGGGGTACGACACTTCCTGCCATACAGAATTTCAAATGGTGCCTTGCCCAAACTTGCTTGAAAACTGTTGTTGTAGGAGAATTCAGCATATGGCAGACAATCCTCCCACTTCATGCCGAAGGAGATCACACAAGCCCTGAGCATATCTTCAAGAATTTGGTTGACACGCTCGACTTGACCGCTAGTTTGAGGATGGAAAGCTGTGCTGAAGCGGATGTTGGTGCCCATGGCCTTCTGAAACGAATCCCAAAACTTTGAGGTAAAGATGCTGCCACAGTCCGAAGAGATCACTTGAGGAATACCGTGCAGAGAGACAATTCGAGAGGTATAGAGTTCTGCCAGTTGAGCTGCAGTGATTGACTCTTTGATAGGCAGAAAGTGAGCCACTTTAGTGAGTTTGCCGATGACAACGAATATAGCATCATTGCCACGCTTGGACTTTGGAAACCCAGTCACGGAGTCCATTTTAATGTGGTCAAACTTCCATTCTGGAATGGCAAGAGGTTGGAGGAGACCCGCTGGCCTTTGATGTTCTGCCTTCACTCTTCTGCAGACATCACACTCATTCACGAACTGAGCAATCTCGCGCTTCATTCGAGTCCACCAATAAGCTTGCTTGAGGTCCTGATACATCTTCGTGCTCCCAGGGTGGATGGAGAGGAGAGAATTATGAGCCTCGTTCATGATCACTTTACGAAGATCACCTTTGGGCACAACAATACGATCCTCGAAGAAGAGAGTATCCTTGTCATCAAGGCGGTAGCACTTGTACTTGGGTTGACTCTTGGCAATCCCAATCTTCACCTTTTTCACCATAGCATCAAGAAGCTGGGCTTGGCGAATCTGGTCTTCCAAGGTAGGAGAGACTTGAAGGTTGGCGAGGAAACCTTGAGGAACAACTTGCAGATTAAGTTTGCGGAAAGCTTCACAAAGTTCGGGTTGATAAGGCTTGAGAATCAGACTATTGCAGTAAGCCTTCCTGCTCAAGGCGTCATCAATCACATTGGCCTTGCCTGGAGTATACTCGATACTCGGATTATACTCTTGAATAATTTCGACCCATCGAGTTTGCCTGAGGTTGAGATTAGGCTGAGTGAAGATGTACTTGAGACTCTTGTGGTCGGTGAAGATGTCCACTTTTCTTCCCAATAAGAGATGTCTCCAAGTCAAAAGAGCATGCACAACTGCCGCCAACTCGAGTTCATGAGTGGGGTAGTTCTTCTCATTGGGCTTCAACTGGCGAGAGGTATAAGCAACAACTTTCTTCTCCTGCATCAACACTGCGCCAAGACCTTGGAGAGAGGCATCACAAAAGACCTCGTACGGCTTGGATTCATCAGGCGGAGTCAAAACTGGAGCAGTGACCAATTTCTCTTTCAAAGTGTTGAAAGGAATGTCACACTCCGGAGACCAAACGTACTTGACGTGCTTCTGGAGAAGATTTGAGAGAGGCTTCGCGATCTTAGAAAAGTTTTCAATGAATCTTCGGCAGTAGCTTGTGAGACCGAGGAAGCTACGGAGTTGCTTCACGTTCTGAGGAGGTTCCCAATTCACAATTGCAGACACCTTCTCAGGATTCACCGCAATGCCTTTGGCAGAGATGATATGACCAATATAAAGAACCTCATCGAGCCAAAATTCGCACTTGGAGAACTTGGCATAGAACTAGTGTTCCCTCAACTTATCGAGTACCAAACGTAAGTGCTTGGCATGATCTTCCTTGTTCTTCGAGAAAACCAGAATGTCGTCGAGATAGACCAAAACAAAGTCATTGGTGTAGGCGTTGAAGATGAAGCTCATCATGTGAGAGAAAGTCGGAGGAGCGTTGACGAGGCCAAAAGACATGACAGTGTATTCATATGAACCATAGCTTGTCCTGAAAGCCGTCTTGGGAATATCTTGCTCACGGATTCGAATCTGATGATAACCCATACGGAGATCAAGCTTGGAGAATACTTGGGCACCTTTGAGTTGTTCGAACAGCTCATTGATGTTGGGAAGTGGGTATTTGTTCTTGATGGTCTTCTTGTTCAATGGACGGTAATCAACACAAAGTCGGTCCGTTCCATCCTTCTTCTTCACAAAAAGAACACCACAACCCCACGGAGAAGAACTAGGCCGGATGAGACCCATTCTCTCTTGAATATCGAGTTGCCTCTTCAGCTCCTTCAGCTCTTCAGGTCCGAGCTTGTAAGGACGCTTGCACACAGGTTCCATGCCAGGCTCAAGATCAATAACGAATTCAACTGGCCGGTGCGGAGGCATTCCTGGAAGCTCTTCTGGAAAGACGTCTTGATATTCGCAAACGACTGGAATCTGCGAGATGGCATCCAGTTCACCCTTCTCATTGAGAGAAAACAGACAGATTGTATCATCCCGAGCGGCAAAGACAATTACATCCTCAGATGAATGAGTCAATTGATTCTGCCTGGCTGCACAATCAAGATGTGCCTTGTGCTTAGAAAGCCAATCCATCCCGAGAATAAGAACAATATCCGAGTTACCAAGAACCATAGGAGAAGAAAGAAACTTGTAATCACCCAAGGTGATAGTAACATCCGGAGCCATCATTTTGGAGTTCATGAACAAACCCGGAGAAGAAACCGCTATCGGCTTAGGCAAATCAATAGTATGCACATCATGCATGGATGCAAAAGGCTTCGATAAAAATGATAAAGATGCACCAGTGACCAAAAGAACTCTTGCGGGAATGTTATTAACAGGAAGGTTACCCATAATCACATCTGGCGAGTCCTCTGCCTGAGCTGCATTCAGCAAGTTGACCTTGGCGGACTTGCTGTTATGCTTGACCATAGCTGTACTTGCTGATCTCATCGGAGGAGGAGGAGGGAGACGCCTCTGATTGAAGCATTTGTTGGCATAGTGGCCCTTCTGTTGGCACTTGTTGCACGTGACCTCTGAAAGCGGACGGTGATACAGAGCACTCGATCTTGGAGTTTGAGACGAAGTCTTGTTCTGAAATCCGGGGTGGGGGGGGGGGGAAGATCCACTACCACCTTTGCTCTTCTGCTGATACGGCTGACGGAACGGAGGAGGAGGAAGCCAATACTTCTGCTGCTTGGCCACTTGAGTAGAGGAAGAAGGCGTAGCATCTCTGACTCGCTTCTTGGAAGCATCACACCTCAGTTGAGCGGCCTCTTATTTCAATGCCATGTTGTAGAACTCATCGTACCTCAAGGGCTCAAAGAGAACAAGAGCTAGCTGAATTTCTTCTCTGAGACCACCCCTGAACTGGTATATCATGCTCTTCTCATTAGGGACGTCCTGCTTAGCAAAGCGGGCGAGCTTCTGAAACAACTTGTTGTAGTCATAGACAGACAAAGAGCCTTGCTTCAGGTTGCGGAATTCCTCACGCTTGCTTTCAACCACGCTCTGAGGGATATGGTGAGCTCTGAAATCTTGACGGAATTCATCCCAAGTAATCGCACGTCCTCCTCTGGAATCCTTGTACTGCTGGAACCATTCTGCAGCTTGATCTTTGAGTTGGAAAGAAGCGAACTTGACGAAGTCCTCCGGCCTGACGTTACTGCACTCGAAATGCTTGCACAGATCCACGAGCCAATCGTCAGCATCAGTTGCCTCAACACAATTGCTGAAAGTTTTTGGCCCGTTAGTAAGGAACTGGTTGAGTGTAGCAAAGTGATTCTGATTGTTGCCTTGGTTCCCTTGGTTGCCTTGATTGCACTCTTGAAGAATTTGCATGATCAACTGTGTGTTTGCATTGGTTGCGGCCATCACAGCTTGCCATGCCTCCGAAGGAGGTGGAGGTGGTGGCGGATCTTGATTCTGATTCTGATTGGTGCTCTTAGCGGGAGCCATCCTGAAGAGGTTGACCACCATTAACACATTGACAGATAAATGAAGCTGAATCCAATGGAATGAAAATTGCAACATAAAGTCTTCACATCCGAACAAAATGAACGAATGCATTCCTCTTGAAATGGTCACATATCCATAAATTGAGAAGCCACTTAGAATTTAGGTAGAGAAATAAATCAACAAGGTACGGATCAAGAACGAATAATCGGTAAGAAATCCCAATCTCAAACCAAATATCCGTGAAAGAAGAACTAGAGCTACAAGAATTACCACCTATGAAACTCCCAAACCTTTCCGGTTATGCAATCGGGTGTTGGGGATACAGGGGAAGCATAATATCTCACCCAAATCTAGCAAATCCTACATCCATCTGTATCCATCCTTCAACACATAACTGAGAAAAACTTCGGAAACCATCTACCTCAACCTTCGAAAAGCATCCATTATACAAGTTATGGCGATACTCCCGAACTCTCGCCCCAGTACTGGGTGGCGTCGAGGTTATCTCACCAACGAACTGCATAAAAGAGATTTTCGATGTCGGCATACTAAACTCAGGTATTCCAGAACTGCAACGATAAAATTATGATGACAACACCTCAGAGCTCAACTCCCCGGGACACTTCCACAAAACCCCTGACAGGAGGCACCAAGACAATGTTCTCGTCACAAAACCATCGGAACGATTCCAAGATACCCGCGTGATCCTAAAAAAACATTTTAGTGAAATTTGAGAAGAGAAGAGTCAAAACTCTACGTCAGGATGCCTTACCAGAGCGATGAGGAGACTGGGGAGTAAAAAGAATTCCTAAACTCTCCGATATATAATTCTTAAATGACTCAAAACATTTTTCTAGACTCAACAACGGCTGCTAAAAACGATCAAGCAATGGGGCTCCTAAGGTCGGGGAAGGCTCTGATTACCTGTAACGCCCTCGAATGCGCTATAGCTCCCACGTGTCGAGGCCACGACTTAGAGACATAACCGGCATTTTGAAAGCAATGTCGCAAGTTAGGCAATCATTCAACAACATCCCATGTAATATAGATAATAAAAGGGGAGATACATAGTTGGCTTACACTCGCCACCGTTCAATCAAAGTACATAAATAGACATTACAAACATTCAAACACTCATGGCCCCGGAACTTACGGCGCCAAAATAAAAGATAACCCAACATGCGACCAGGTCCCGATCACCCCAACTGGGCACCACTACTGATCATCAGGGAAACACACTAGTAACCGTGAGAGTCCTCGTTCGAACTCCCACTTGAGCTCAAGCGCGTCATCTGGAGCGGAATCATCAGGCCCTGCATTGGTTATAGTGAAGTGTGTAGCCAGGGACTCTCAGCATCTCGCACCCTCGCGATCAAGGACTATTTAAGCTTAATAGGTAAGGCAAGGTAATATGTGGAGCTGCCAGCAAGCGACTAGCATATATATGGCTATCCCTGTTCGCAAAGAGAGCGAGAAGAGGAGGCAAGCGCGGAACGAGTAACTAAGGGCAATCCTGCGGCAAGCATTACTCCAACACCGGTGTTCACTTCCCGGACTCCGCCGAGAAGAGACCATCACGGTAACTCACACGGTTGATTCATTTTATTTAAGTTAAGGTTCAAGTTATCTACAACCGGACATTAACAAATTCCCATCTGCCCATAACCGCGGGCATGGCTTTTGAAAGTTCAAATCCCTGCAGGGGAGTCCCAACTTAGCCCATGACAAGCTCTCACGGTCAACGAAGGAATAGACCTCCTCCCGAGACGTTCCGATCAGACTCGGTATCTCGGTTCTACAAGACACTTACAAGTTAAAACAAATCTAGCAACACCACCCAGATGTGCCGACAAATCCTGATAGGAGCTGCACATATCTCGTTCTCAGGGCACACCGGATGAGCAAGACGTCGGGTAGGCCAGCCCAGAGTTGCCCCTGGTAGCCCCGGACATCGCTCGGTTGGACCAACACTCAGAGGAGCACTGGCCCGGGGTAAAATAAGATGACCCTCGGGCTCCGGAAACCCAAGGGAAAAGAGAGGCTAGGTGGCAAATGGTAAAACCAAGGTTGGGCATTGCTGGAAAAGCTTTAATCAAGGCGAACTATCAAGGGGTTCCCATTATAACCCAACCGCGTAAGGAACGCAAAATCCGGGAACATAACACCGATATGACGGAAACTAGGGCGGCAAGAGTGGAACAAAACACTAGGCGAGAGGCCGAGCCTTCCACCCTTTACCAAGTATATAGATGCATTACGATAACATGGCAATATAATGATATCCCAACAAGTAAATAATGTTCCAACAAGGAACGGTCTCCAATCTTCACCTGCAACTAGCAACGCTATAAGAGGGGCTGAGCAAAGCGGTAACATAGCCAATCAACGGTTTGCTAGGACATGGTGGGTTAGAGGTTTGACATGGCAATTTGGGAGGCATGAAAGCAAGTGGTAGGCATCGTAGCATAGGCATAGCAAAAGAGCGAGCATCTAGCAAAGCAAAGATAGAGTGATTTCGAGGGTATGATCATCTTGCCTGCAAAGTTGTCAGAGTTGACTGGATCCTCGAAAGCAAACTCAACGGGCTCCTCGTTAGCGAAATCGTCTCCCGGCTCTACCCAAACAAGACAAACAAGCAACAAGGACACAATCAACCACGTGCACTCAAACAACATGATGCAAAGATGGTATGCTATGCGGGATGCAATATGGATGCATATGCAAGATTTGACAAGGAATGCATGACCTGGCCTCAACATGGAAATCCAAGTGTGCCACTGGAAAGATGAGAATGAAATCGCTTGAAAACAATATAAAGAACGCCGGAATCAGAGTTACGGTTTGGAAATGGCAAGCGATTCAAATATGACCACGTTCTGCGATTTACAGCAAGTAGCCATCTAAATGCAACAAGATGAACATGCTACAGCACCAACATGGCATCAAAATACATGGCAGGGATCCATTCATGATGCTTAACAAAAGTCTAGCACTGAGCTACGGCCAATTCATCCATTAACAGGTTCAAACAAGCATGGCAAAAATGCATTTGACAAACAGATCTCAGACTTAGTGAAATTAACACTTGTCTGGAATTTCAGATCAGATAGCACTCTTCGGAGCATGAAAACTATATGCTACAGGACCTGAACATGGCAAAGTAAAGCATGGCATGGAGCTACTCAAAGAGCTTAACAAAAGTCCCTTAGTGACCTTGAGCCAAAAGGGATCAGAAAATACAATTGCAAGCATGTGAACATGGCAAAAACATAATCAGTTCTCAGACTTAGTGAAAACTGGAGCATGCTGAAAACAGATATCAAGTAGGCATGTTTACGAGCTCGATGCACTCACTATAGAGTAAGTCATGACAATCTAAGCATACACCCATCAAGAATATACAAAATGCAAACTAGACATGGCAAGAACAATACCATAGCATGCACGGATCAACTACAACATCATCGGCAAAATCGCTAACGTAGACAATCTGCCCAGATTCACGAAATGACAAAAGTAGAGCGTGATTGACTCAAGCTAGGGTGCTCCATAATTGCAAAAAAATCCATGGATGGATAGAGCACTACAAGATTAACAAAACATCCTTACTGATCATCCTCAAAAGAGGCACGGATCACTAGGAAACAACATGAACATATGGCCATATGAGATAAACAGGTCCAAGGACTTAGTGGAAATGCTAAGTCCCTGAAATCAGCATTAACAAATGCCTCACTTTGCAAGCTTGTGCTAGTCACCACACACATCACAAAAATACATGGGTTGCACCTCTGGAAAGATGGCAAAACCTATAACAAAACACATGTAGAGCTCATGGGCATATCATGCACACAATAATCATGGCAAAAATGACAAATATCTAAATGGAGCAGCAGATCTGACAATTATCTCAAATAGCACTCTTCTAACAGCATTTCGGGCATCAAGATGAACTCAAATGAAAATGATGCAATGAGATGAAATGATGTGCTCTCTGAGACGAACATTTTGATTATGCTAAACGCCCAAAACGGAGCTACGGATGCGGAGTTATAGCACGATGAACAGGAAAAAATAAATTTGGTTTAGGGCAAAAGTCAACCGTCCCAACTTCCAGATCTGGATCCGGTTCGGCGCGCGGATCGAGGATGGCCGGAGTTCGCGCCGGAGCTCGTCGGAGAGGAAGAAGAAGACCGGGGGGCACACGACTGCCGGCGACGTACCACGGCGGCCGAGGCAGATTCCGACGAGAGCTCCAGAGCGGCCTGTAGCCGGCCGGCAACCACCCTGCTGCGTCTAGGTGATCATCGCGGCCTCTTCGCCACCACGACCGCAAGGTCTTCGACCTTTTGCCAACAAAGGTATGGACAATGGAGACGAGTTTTTCTTCCATCACTTCCTTTGTTCATCGGACGATTCGTCGTCGGATGATGACGATCATGTGGTGGCTGCACTGGTCGTTCACGACCATATTCAACGGCAGCTTCCTCGGTACAGGGGGTCAGTCCCTGGCCGTGCTCCCAACCTGAACCGCAACAGGGAGAGAGGCCATGCCCTGCTCTATGCCGATTACTTTGCCAACACCCCGCTCTTCAGGCCGGATAAATTTCGTCGCCGTTTTCGTATGGCAAGGCATGTGTTCAATCGTATCCGAGAGGGAGTGGTTGCTCATGACCCATACTTCGAGTGCAAGACGGATGCCCTTGGCAAGCTTAGATTCTCCTCCTACCAGAAATGCACCGCGGCCATCCGCATGCTTGCATATGGAATTCCAGGCGATTTGGTGGATGAGTATGTGCGTATGAGTGAGACAACATGTCTGATGTCAATGTACAAGTTTTGCCAGGCTGTGATCGAGGTCTTTGGCCCAGGGTACTTGAGGCAGCCAACTGCCGCTGATACAGAGAGATTGTTGGCGACCAACGCAGCTAGAGACTTTCGAGGTATGCTTGGCAGCATAGATTGTATGCACTGGGAGTGGAAGAACTGTCCATTTGCTTGGCAGGGCCAGTACAAGGGGCATGTTAACGGGTGCACTGTCATATTAGAAGCGGTGGCATCACAAGATCTTTGGATATGGCATTCTTTCTTCGGCATGGCAGGTTCTCACAATGATATCAACGTGCTGCATCGTTCTCCAGTCTTCGCGAGGCTTGCAGAAGGCCACTCCCCACCTGTCAACTTTGAGATCAACTGCCACCATTACAACAAGGGATACTATGTAGCAGATGGTATATATCCTCAGTGGTCAACTTTTGTGAAGACAATCTCGAAACCCCAAGGTGAGAAGAGAAAGAGATTTGCCCAAATGCAACAGAGTGTTAGAAAGGATGTGGAACGTGCTTTTGGTGTGCTTCAATCCCGGTGGGGTATCGTTCGAAACCCTGCACTGTCATGGGATGAAGGGAAGCTTTGGGAGGTGATGACTGCTTGTGTGATCATGCACAACATGATCATCGAGGACGAGCGTGATAAGAGTATCTTCGACCAAGGATTTGATTATCAAGGTGAAAATATTGAGCCCCTGCACCAAGACCCGGCCACATTTGAACAATTTGCCCAATTCCACCGTGAGATGCGTGATTGGCACACTCATGTGAATCTTCAAAATGACTTGGTTGAGCACGTGTGGGATCACATTGGCAACCAATAGATGTATTTTTCCATTTTATGTTCAGTCAAGACAATTTTGATTTGGTTGTAAAACTATTTTATTAAAGACAATTTCAATTGGGTTGTAAAACTATTTTAATTTTCAGACAAAAATTTGGGTTCGAAACTAGTTTTAATGCAAATTTGGGCATTTCTTGGCCCTGGCAGACAGGATGGGGCAAAAGGATGCGGCAGCGCGCTGGGCGCACGGCCACCGCATCCCAGGACAGGCCCGGACATGACCCCAAATCCCTACCCAAAGGGAGAAAAACAGGACAAAACGGACGTTCGTTTGGGGTCGCGCGGTGGAGTTGGCCTCATAGCCGTCGACTTGGTAGCGCATGCGAACAGATGGAGTAAACAAAAAAGAAAACTACCGCATTACAGTTTTTTTTGTGGGGATACCGCATTACAGGTTAGTGTTACTTGTTTTCTTAATTTCTCAAAAAAGCTATCATAATTTTTTTAGGGGAAAGCTATCATAAAATTGGTTGGCTGTTCAAAAAAATCAAACCGTTAAGTTTTAAGCATGATTATGACAGCTTAGGTCCACTCGCCAGGTTGACCGTCGACAAGTTATCACAGATGGGGCTCACATATTTTGTAATTGTCGCGATGGAGTGTGGAGTTCGAGCTACACTTGTTGTTTGCAACAAGTTGTAATTTCTTGTACAATTTTTCTGTCTTCTAGTCATTCCTCATTTAGTTGAAGGAGGCCTATCAATATTGCAGTACGCGGATGACACTATTTTGTTTTTGGATCATGACTTAGAAAAGGCCAGAAACCTCAAACTGCTGTTATGTGCTTTCGAGGATTTATCTGGACTAAAGATAAATTTTCACAAGAGTGAACTCTTCTGCTTCGGCGAGGCCGCAGAAGCATCACAAGATTATGCTGAAATATTTGGTTGTTAACTTGGACAATTTCCGATTCGATATCTGGGTATCCCTATTCATTATCGGCGATTGACAATAGCTGAATGGAAGCATGTTGAAGAGAGAATGGAGAAATGTCTGGCTAGTTGGAAGGCCAAACTCCTGTCATATGGGGGGCGATTAATTCTGATTAACTCCGTCCTTACCAATATGGTTCTCTACATGTTATCATTTTTTCATCTCCCAAAAGGTGTGCTTCAGCGTCTTGATTATTTTAGATCAAGATTTTTTTGGCAAAGTGATTTTGAAACCAAGAAATATCATTTGGCTAGGTGGAATGTCTTATGTCGTCCAAAAAGCCAAGGGGGACTTGGTATCCAGGATCTAGAGATCAAAAATATTGCATTGCTCAGCAAATGGGTACATAAACTATTCACTGAGGATGGCGTTTGGCAGGAAATCATTCGTAATAAATACATGGGTTCCAAAGCAATCTCCCAAGTTTACTGGAAACCGGGTGACTCACACTTTTGGAGTGGGGTGATGAAAGCTAAAAATTTCTTTTTCCAATTTGGAACGTTCTCGGTCAGGGACGGCTCCCAAATTCGATTCTGGGAAGACACATGGTTGGGGAATAACCCCTTAAACGTGCAATATCCAAGCTTATATCGGATAGTTAGACATAAGTTTGTCACGATTAAGCAAGTGTTGGGTCAAGAAAACTCAGATATTTCTTTTCGTAGAACGCCCCTTGGACCTCGTTTGGTAGCATGGGAGATTTGCTAACCCGTTTGGGAGCCATTTAGCTGTCGGAGGAACCAGACATCTTTCGATGGAAATTGCATCAGAGTGGAAAGTTTTCGGTCAAATCTATGTATGATGCATTGGTACATAATGAGGTTCCAATTGATAATAGAAAACTCTGGAAGCTTAAGATTCCTCTTAGAGTGAAGATTTTCCTACGGTTTTTCAATAAAGGGATTATCTTAACTAGGGACAATTTGGCACGACGAAATTGGCAAGGCTGCAAAAAATGTGTTTTCTGTCACCATGATGAGTCGATTAAACACTTATTTTTTGAATGCAAGTTTGCACGATCTGTGTGGGCCATCGTCCAAATAGCTTCGAATCTATATCCCTCACGTAGTGCACGGAATATATTCGGCAATTGGTTGAGGGGTATAGATAAACAGTTTTCTGCTCACATTCTGGTGGGGGCGGCTGCCTTATGTTGGGCACTCTGGCTCACCAGGAATGACATTGTTTTTAACCGTAAACGTGTTCCATCTCCTATGCAGGTTATTCATATATGCTCGTGATGGCTTCGTATGTGGTCTATCCTGCAGAAGCCGGAGGACAGAGACCTTTATATGATGGCGTCTACTCGGCTGGAGCATTCTGCCCGGGAAATTTTCTACCTCCATGGATGGCGGTGTGATCTTCGGATAGAATCATCCCCTATATAGGCTGGGCTTTATTTATCTTTATTTTTGGCTTTTGGCCAGTTTATTTCGATCTTTACTTCTTCGAACTTTTGGTTGTGTGCATCTATCTATGCAGAAGCCGGGTGATTTTTGATGCGATTGTATCAACTCGATATTTCAATTCAATGAAAAATCCTTTATCGAAAAAATAAAAATATGGTACGTCTAGGCGTACTCTCGTAAAAAAAACCTAAAAAATAATCGGTCCCTGTTTGTATTTCTAAAAAGCAATCTGGTCCTGTGCGCCGGCGTGGTGGTGGCCGGGTGTGGTCCCTCTGGCCGCTCCGCATCCGCGAGCCGCCGGCGGAGCTGTCGCCTCCCTCCGGATGTGTGCTTGCTGCTTGCACTGATGTGGTAGTGGTCGGGCGTGTGCTTGCTGCTTGTGTTGCTGCCGCTACTACTTGCTTGCGGCTAGGTTGTGTTGTTGCTGTTGCTACTTCTTATTTTTTTAAACAAGGCAAAAAAATTGTCGTTTCATTAAATAAGGGAGAATGTCTGTGACAGAGCCCAACAAAGGGCGAAAAAGAAAAAAACCGTTACTCTCGCGGCATTACAAAACCCAGATGCTTAGCACCTGCTAACACCCACAAGCTAATCTCTTCTTTGATGTTACGCATGATCACCGTGGAGGGTTGTCGCTACTACTTGCTTGCGGCTAGGTTGCGGCGCTGCCGCTGTGGGTGTGTGCCTCAGGCAATGGCCATCGGGCAGCGGCCCACGATGGCAACGAGTGGGCTGCAAAGGCGCCACACCAGGATAGGAGGAGCAGGCGCCGGGAGAGAGAGAAGGAAGGACAGGGAGAGAAGGAAAAGAAGAAGGAAGAAGAGCTAACATGTAGGTCTCACATCTCAGTAAACGGTCAAATAAATAGTCAATAGATGGTTTAGTTAGGAGCAGGCCCATCCTGTCATAATCCGGATCAATTTTAAACAACGTGGTCATTTAGATTTTTTTAAACATGCAACCGATTTTATGGTAGTTTTTTTCAAAAAAAGTAGTCTTTTGTAACTCTAGTATGTAATGTGGTGGTTGTTTGCTATCTAGTCGAACGGATGAGATCCATCAATTGCAGGCGAGGGCGCGGCATAGACGTTGGACGCGTGCACTCTGTCTTATTTTGACCGATCTATCTTGTCCCAATTAATCTGGTCAAATGAAGTTAAACCTAAATTAGTAATCCCCCCGTTTTTCTTTACTCTACATATTAGGTTTGATTGAACTCAAATTTCATAAAGTTTGATCAAATTTATAAAAAAATATAAAAATTTAACGTAACATATCTATATGATATGAAAATACATTCAATAATGAATTTAATGACATTGATTTATTATTGTATATGTTAACATTTTTGTATATAAACTTTATCAAAATTTACAAACTTGACTTTGATCAAAGCTAATACGTGAATTAAATAAAAATAGAAGGAGTACTACTAAATCTTTGAATTAATCACTCGTCAGAATCTGCCGCTGTACTACTAATTAGCTTGGAGGAGACCTGTGAGAGCCTGTGAAGTCGAAACCTGTAGCCATCAGCTCGACGACCTGAGCTGAATTCCCCGATGCTGATGTGCAATCTAGCTGCCGATTGAGTCATTGTTAATGAGGGTAGCGGCTTCATTAGTCAAACCTAACTAACTATAGTAGGTTAAGGCTGGTCATAGTGGGGGTAACTTAGAGAGTAACATAGATGTCACATGAGCAAAAAAGATGATGTGGCAAATAATTAATGAGGAGAGAGGCTAGTAGAGTAACATAATGTGTTACCATCACATAGCGCTTTTCAATACAAAATGGCTCTACAAAGCAATAAATGAGGACATCTATGTTATCACATCTATGATATCATCCACTATAAAGATAGTAATATAGACTAGTAACATATGCATGTTACTAGTTTAAGTTACTTCTCACCATAACCAGCCTAATGCTGCTTCGTCATGGCTTTCTGAAAGACGCATGACACACTGGAGGTCAGATTAGCATTGACACGAGTCAGCAGACATACTAGCACGTAATGTAGACGATTATCTTGGCCGTGTGAACCCCAGGTAGCAGGCCTGGTTACTGAACTTCTTGTTTCAGTTATCTTGGCCGTGTGAACCCCAAGTGGAGACGGTGGCACAAGTTCAAATGCACATCTTGGACGAGATCAAGGAATGGAAAGTAGCAGGTATGGGTGCTGGTGTACTACATAGATTTGTGAGAGAGTAGCCTTAGCTTCAAGGTATTGGTGTGGGTTGTAACCTTGTGAGGATGTTTGCATCCTACACAAGTTCTTGTAAATGATTTTTCTCCTTTTTATAAAAGTAAGGTGTGTCATTGACGTACTCTTAAAAAAAGAACTTCTTGTTTCAGTTATGGATGTGCCGTGCAAAACTGTGGGTTCTGCAAGGGTTCTACCCTTCTACGGGCAAGGCAGTAATGCATGATCGAGTAAAGCAAAGCATGACTGAGTACTCTTCGTGATTCTTCTCCAATTTGGTTTAAAGGGTATTTAAAGGTGCATGCAGGAGCTAGTACAAAATTACAGTGACATTTAGCATTTCCAGAGCTAGGTGATCCATTCGCACGGACCACGACCGCTCGTACAGTGCAGAGAGGGTTGGTTACTTGGCCCGTCAGTACGGTGCGGAGTACTACAGTACGAAGGTACGTACATGCGAGCTGGAAAAGCGAGTGCTGCTTGACCATGTCTTCGCCTGGGTGCTCTGCTCTAGTCTCATGGATCCCAGCAGCACCAGTAACAACACGCGCTCTGACCAAGTCTTGATACCCCACTCTCGGATCGGATGGGAAGGCAGGTCGCCGTCGTCTCGACAGCATTCTTGCACCGACACTAGAACGCGCCACTGGGCTGGCCAATGCCTAGGCCAACTCCACCGCGCGATTCTATCCTGTCCGGCCCCGTTCGTTCAGAAAAAAAGACAAATCAGACGGCCCAGCACGCGGGAGCAAACGGACTTTTGTCCGTTTTCTATCCGCTTTTGACCCATCCCGTCCTGTTTGTGTCGATTTTTGGGGTGAAATACACATCGCGCGAACGGGCGGGACACGCGCGCTTGTCCTTCCCTGGCCTGCCTGCCGGTGCCACAAAGCAAAACCCCTCGCGCCCCATTTGGCGTCATTCCCCCCAAACCCTCCCACGTCCCTCCCGCCGCCCCCTCCCTCCCCCTTTCATGGCCGACGGTAGTCGAATTTCGGCGGCCCAGCCGTCGACCCGCCCCAAAGGTGAAGAAGAAGGCGGCCAAGTGCTACCTCTTGAGTACTGCGTTGGTTTCCCTTGAAGAGAAAAAGGTGATGCCGCAAAGTAGCGTAAGTATTTCCTTCAGTTTCTGAGAACCAAGGCAAGTCCCTCGTACCTACACAAATAAATAAGAACCTCGCAACCAACGCGATAATGGGGTTGTCAATCCCTTCACGATCACTTATGAGAGTGAGATCTGATAGAGATGATAAGATATTATTTTTTTATTTTTATGATAAATAGTAAAGGTAAAGATTGCAAAATAAAAGGTAATATAAATAGCTTGTTGACGGAAGATTAATATAATGAAGAATAGACCCGGGACCATAGGTTTCACTAGTGGCTTCTCTCAAGATAGCATAAGTATTACGGTGGATGAACAAATTACTGTCGAGCAATTGATAGAAAAGCGAATAATTATGATAATATCTATGCACGATCATGTATATAGGCATCACTTCCGTGACAAGTAGACCGACTCCTGCCTGCATCTACTACTATTACTCCACACATCGACCGCTATCCGGCATTCATCTAGAGTATTAAGTTCATAAGAACAAAGTAACGCATTAGGTAAGATGACATGATGTAGAGGGATAAACTCAAGCAATATGATATAAACCCCATATTTTTATCCTCGATAGCAACAATACAATACCTGTCGTTTCCCTTTCTGTCACTGGGATCGAGCACCGCAAGATTGAACCCAAAACTAAGCACTTCTCCCATTGTAAAAAGATCAATCTAGTAGGCCAAACCAAACTGATAATTCGAAGAGACTTGCAAAGGTAACCAATGATACATAAAAGATTTCAGAGAAGAATCAAATATTGTTCATAGATAGACTTGATCATAAACCCATAATTCATCGGATCTCGACAAACACACCGCAAAAAAAGTTACATCGAATAGATCTCCAAGAAGATCGAGAAGAACTTTGTATTGAGATCCAAAGAGAGAAAAGAAGCCATCTAGCTAATAACTATGGACCCGAAGGTCTGAAGTAAACTACTCACACATCATCGGAGGGGCCATGGAGTTGATGTAGAGGCCCTCCGTGATTGATGCCCCTTCCGACGGAGCTCCGGAAAAGGCCCCAAGATTGGATCTCTTGGGTACAAAAGGTTGCGGCGGAGGAAATAGGGTTCCGTGGTGCTCCTGAATGTTTTCAGGGTATATGAGTATATATAGGAGGAAGAAGTAGGTCGGTTGAGCCACGAGGGGGAGGGCGCGCTGTAACGCCCTCGATGCGGCTATAGCTCCCACGTGTCGAGACACGACTTAGAGACATAACCGCATTGAAAGCAATGTCGCAAGTTAGGCAATCATCACAACATCCCATGTAATATAGATAATAAAAGGGGAGATACATAGCTGGCTTACACTCGCCACGTCAATCAAAGTACATAAATAGCATTACAACATTCAAACACTCATGGCCCGACTACGGCGCCAAAATAAAAGATAACCCAACATGCGACACGGTCCCGATCACCCCCAACTGGGCACCACTACTGATCATCAGGGAAAGACACATAGTAACGTTGAGAGTCCTCGTCGAACTCCCACTTGAGCTCAAGCGCGTCACCTGGAGCGGAATCATCAGGCCCTGCATCTGGTGTAATAGTAATTTGTGAGCCACAGGGACTCAGCAATCTCGCACCCTCGCGATCAAGACTATTTAAGCTTAATAGGTAAGGCAAGGATTATATGTGGAGCTGCAGCAAGCGACTAGCATATATAGGCTAACCTGTTCGCAAAAGAGAGCGAGAAGAGGAGGCAAAGCGCGAACGAGTAACTAAGGACATCCTGCGACAAGCATTACTCCAACAGCGTGTTCACTTCCCGGACTCCGCCGAGAAGAGACCATCACGGTAACTCACACGGTTGATTCATTTTAATTAAGTTAAGGTTCAAGTTATCTACAACCAGACATTAACAAATTCCCATCTGCCCATAACCGCGGGCACGGCTTTCGAAAGATCACATCCCTGCAGGGGAGTCCCAACTTAGCCCATGACAAGCTCTCACGGTCAACGAAGGAATAGACCTCCTCCCGAGACGTTCCGATCAGACTCGGTATCTCAGTTCTAGAAGACACTTCGACAAGTTAAAACAAATCCAGCAACACCACCCAGATGTGCCGACAAATCCCGATAGGAGCTGCACATATCTCGTTCTCGGGGCACACCGGATGAGCAAGACGTCGGGTAGGCCAGCCCAGAGTTTCCC
Source organism: Triticum urartu (assembly GCF_003073215.2). Taxonomy (NCBI): domain Eukaryota; kingdom Viridiplantae; phylum Streptophyta; class Magnoliopsida; order Poales; family Poaceae; genus Triticum; species Triticum urartu. The sequence continues at coordinate 101,677,284 of NC_053023.1, forward strand.
CTAGTAGCCCCGGACATCGCTCGGTTGGACCAACACTCATAGGAGCACTGGCCCGGGGGGGTTTAAATAAGATGACCCTCGGGCTCCGGAAACCCAAGGGAAAAGAGGCTAGGTGGCAAATGGTAAAACCAAGGTTGGGCATTGCTGGAAAAGCTTTAATCAAGGTGAACTACTAAGGGGTTCCCATTATAACCCAACCGCGTAAGGAACGCAAAATCGGGGAACATAACACCGATATGAGGGAAACTAGGGCGGCAAGAGTGGAACAAAACACTAGGCGAGAGACCGAGCCTTCCACCCTTTACCAAGTATATAGATGCATTAAGATAACATGGCAATATAATGATATCCCAACAAGTAAATAGTGTTCCAACAAGGAACGGTCTCCAATCTTCACCTGCGACTAACAACGCTATAAGAGGGGCTGAGCAAAGCGGTAACATAGCCAATCAACGGTTTGCTAGGACATGGTGGGTTAGAGGTTCGACATGGCAATTTGGGAGGCATGATAAGCAAGTGGTAGGCATCGTGGCATAGGCATAGCAAAAGAGCGAGCATCTAGCAAAGCAAAGATAGTAGTGATTTCGAGGATATGATCATCTTGCCTGCAAAGTTGTCAGAGTTGACTGGATCCTCGAAAGCAAACTCAACGGCCTCCTCGTTATCAAAATTGTCTTCCGGCTCTACCCAAACAAGACAAACAAGCAACAAGGACACACTCAACCACGTGCAATCTCAAACAACATGATGCAAAGATGGTATGCTATGCGGGATGCAATACGGGATGCATATGCAAGATTTGACAAGGAATGCATGAACCTGGCCTCAACTTGGAAATCCAAGTGTGCCACTGGAAAGATGAGATGACATCGCTTGAATAAGATATAAAGAACACCAGAATCGGAGTTACGGTTTGGAAATGGCAAGCAATTCAAATATGACCACGTTCTGCGATTTACAGCAAGTAGCCATCTAAATGTAACAAGATGAACATTCTACAGCACTCAAACATGGCATCAAAATACATGGCAAGGATCCCTTCATGAATCTTAACAAAAGTCTAGCACTGAGCTACGGCCAATTCATCCATTAACAGGTTCAAACAAGCATGGCAAAAATGCATTTGACAAACAGATCTCAGACTTAGTGAAGTTAACACTTGTCTGGAATTTCAGATCAGATGGCACTCTTCGGAGCATGAAAACTATATGCTACAGGACCTGAACATGGCAAAGTAAAGCATGGCATGGAGCTACTCAAAGAGCTTAACAAAAGTCCCTTAGTGACCTTGAGCCAAAAGGGATCAGAAAATACATTTGCAAGCGTGTGAACATGGCAAAAACATAATCAGATCACAGACTTCGTGAAAACTGGGGCATGCTGAAAACAGATATCAATTAGGCATGTTTACAAGCTCGATGCACTCACTACAGAGTAAGTCATGACAATCTAAGCATACACCCATCAAGAATACACAAAATACAAGCTATACATGGCGAGAACAATACCATAGCATGCACGGATCAACTACAACATCCTCGGCAAAATTGCTAACAAGTAGACAATCTGCCCAGATTCACGAAATGACAAAAGTAGAGCTCGATTGACTCACGCTAGGGTGCTCCATAATTGCAAACAAAGGCATGGATGGATAGAGCACTACAAGATTAACAAAAAATCCTTACTGATCATCCTCAAAAGAGGCATGGATCACTATGAAACAACATGAACATATAGCCATATGGGATAAACAGGCCAAGGACTTAGTGGAAATGCTAAGTCACTGAAATCAGCATTAACAAATGCCTCACTTTGCAAGCTTGTGCTAGTCACCATACACATCACAAAAATACATGGGTTGCACCTTTGGAAAGATGGCAAAACCCTTAACAAAACCTATGTAGAGCTCATGGGCATATCATGCACACAATAATCATGGCAAAAATGACAAATATCTAATTGGAGCAGCAGATCTGACAATTATCTCAAGTAGCACTCTTCTAACAGCATTTCGGGCATCAAGACGAACTCAAATGAAAATGATGCAATGAGATGAAATGATGTGCTCTCTGAGACGAACATTTTGATATGCTAAACGCCCAAAACGGAGCTACGGATGCGGAGTTATAGCACGATGAACAGGAAAAAATAAATTTGGTTTAGGGCAAAAGTCAACCGTCCCAACTTCCAGATCTGGATCCGGTTCGGCGCGCGGATCGAGGATGGCCGGAGTTCGCGCCGGAGCTCGTCGGAGAGGAAGAAGAAGACCGGGGGGCCACCGGATCCAGGCGGGGAGGCGAGGCCGGAGGTCGGAGGAGGCGCTGGCCGGCCGCGGCGGAGCTTGGATCCGGCCGGCGAGGAGCGAGGCGGCGAGGAGGTCCGCCGGCGGAGTTCGGGCGGCGACCTGCGCGCGGCGGCGGGGTGCGCTGGCGTTGAGGAAGGCGGCGGCGGGGCGAAGGCGCGGGGCGGCGCGCCTCTTCGGGCCGCGGGGGCCGGCCTCGGGCCGGGCGGGCCGCGGCGGTGGGAGGCGGCGGCAGGCCACGTGTCGCCTTAGGATAGGCTGCGGGCGGCGGCGGAGGTAGAAGCGGACATGTCCGCCGGCGATGCTTTTGTCCGGCGCGCGAGGAGAGGGAGGGATCTAGGGTTTCATCCGAAATTTCGGGGAGAGACCTTTATATAGGCATAGAGGGAGTTAGGAGAGTCCAAATGAGGTGCGGTTTTCGGCCACGCGATCGTGATCGAACGCTCTAGATGATGGAGAGGGTTTTGGTGGGTTTTGGGCCAAATTGGAAGGGTGTTGGGCTGCAACACACACGAGGCCTTTTCGGTCCCTCGGTTAACCGTTGGAGCATCAAACGAAGTCCAAATGGTACGAAACTTGACAGGCGGTCTACCGGTAGTAAACCAAGTCCGCTTGGCAAGTCTCGGTCCAATCCGGAAATGTTTAATCCCCACACACGAAAGAAAGGTAGAAATGACCACCGGAGGAGAACGGAGCGCCGGAATGCAAAACGGACAACGGGGAAAATGCTCGAATGCATGAGACGAACACGTATGCAAATGCAATGCACATGATGACATGATATGAGATGCATGACAACGACAACGACACACGAAGACAAAAACCCGAACCCGAGAAAATAAAATAACTTAAGGCCGGAAATGGCAAGAGTTGGAGTATATATTGGGTAAATCACATCCGGGGTGTTACACGCGCCCCCCTGCCTCGTGGAATCCTCGATGATTTCTTGACGTCCACTCCAAGTCCTCTGGATCACGTTTGTTCCAAAAATAACTCTCTCGAAGGTTTCATTCCGTTTGGATTCCGTGTGATATTCTTTTTCTGCGAAACACTGAAATAGGCAAAAAAATAGCAATTTGCACTGGGTCTTGGGTTAATAGGTTAGTCCCAAAAAAAAATAAAAGTGTATAATAAAGTCGATTAAACATCCAAAACAGAATATATAATAGCATGGAACAATTAAGAATTATAGATACGTTGGAGACGTATCAAGCATCCCCAAGCTTAATTCTTGCTCGTCCTCGAGTAGGTAAATGATAAAAATAGAATTTTTTATGTGGAATGCTTTCTAGCATATTCTTTAATGTAATTTTCTCTATTGTGGCATGAATGTTTAGATCCAAAAGATTCAAGATGAAAGTTTTTTGTTGACATAAAAATAGTAATACTCCAAGTATGCTAACCAAGCAATTATGTCTTATCAAAATAACATAGTCAAAGAAAGTTTATCCCTACAAAATCATATAGGTTGGCCATGCTTCATTTTCGTCACACAAAATGCTCTCATCATGCACAACCCCGATGACAAGCCAAGCAATTGTTTCATACTTAGCCTTTTCAAAATCTTTCAACTTTTACGCAATATATGAGCGTGAGTCATGGACATAGCACTATGGGTGGAATGGAATATAATGATTGAGGTTGTATGAGAAGACAAAAAGGGAGAAAGTCTCACATTGACGCGGCTAATCAATGGGCTATGGAGACGCCCATCGATTGATGTCAATGCAAGGAGTAGGGATTGTCATGCAACGGATGCACTAGAGCTATAAATATATGAAAGCTCATCAAAGAAACTAAGTGGGTGTGCATCCAACATGCTTGCTCATGAAGACCTAGGGCATTTGAGGAAGCCCATCATTGGAATATACAAGCCAAGTTCTATAATGAAAAATCCCCACTAGTATATGAAAGTGACAAAATAAGAGACTCTCTATCATGAAGATCAAGATGCTACTTTGAAGCACAAGTGTGGAAAAAGGATAGTAACATTGTCCCTTCTCTCTTTTTCTCTCCTCTTATTTTTGTTTGGGCCTTCTTTCTCTTTTTTTTATGGCCTCTCTTTTTTTTCATCCGGAGTCTCATCCCGACTTGTGGGGGAATCATAGTCTCCATCATCCTTTCCTCACATGGGACAATGCTCTAATGATGATCATCACCTTTTATTTACTTACAACTCGATACTTAGAACAAAATATGACTCTATGTGAATGCCTCCGGCGGTGTACCGGGATGGCGATGAATCAAGAGTGACATGTATGAAAAATTAAGCATGGTGGCTTTGCCACAAATACGATGTCAACTACATGATCATGCAAAGCAATATGACAATGATGATGCGTGTCATAATAAATGGAACGGTGGAAAGTTGCATGGCAATATATCTCGGAATGGCTATGGAAATGCCATAATAGGTAGGTATGGTGGCTGTTTTCAGGAAGATATAAGGAGGCTTATGTGTGATAGAGAGTATCTTATCACGGGGTTTGGATGCACCGGCGAAGTTTGCACCAACTCTCAAGGTGAGAAAGGGAAATGCACGGTAACGAAGAGGCTAGCAATGATGGAAGGATGAGAGTGTGTATAATCCATGGACTCAACATTAGTCATAAAAAACTCGCATACTTATCAAAAATCTACAAGTCATCAAAACCAAGCACTACGCGCATGCTCTTAGGGGATAAATTGGTAGGAAAAGACCATCACTCGTCCCCGACCGCCACTCATAAGGAAAGCAATCAAAGAACACCCCATGCTTCAAATTTGTCATACAATATTTACCATACGTGCATGCTACGGGACTTGCAAACTTCAACACAAGTATTTCTCAATTTCACAATTACTCAACTAGCACACCTCTAATATTATCACCTTTATATCTCAAAACAACTATCAAGCATCCAACTTCTCTTTAGTATTTAAAATTTATAACCAAAGCAAATTACCATGCTGTTCTAAAGGACTCTCAAAATAATATAAGTGAAGCATGATAGATCAATTATTTCTATAAAATAATACCACCGCCGTGCTCTAAAAAATATAAGCGAAGCACTAGAGCAAAAATTATCCAACTCAAAAGATATAAGTGAAGCACATAGAGTATTCTAATAAATTCCAGTTCATGTGTGTCTCTCCCAAAAGGTGTGCATAGCAAGGATGATTGTGTTAAACTAAAAGACAAAGACCCAAATCATACAAGACGCTCCAAGCAAAACACATATCATGTGGTGAATAAAAAATATAGCTCCAAGTAAAATTACCGATGGACGAAGGTAAAAGAGGGGATGCCTTCCGGGGCATCCCCAAGCTTAGGCTTTTGATTGTACTTGGATTTTACCTTGGGGTTCCTTGGGCATCCCAAGCTTGGGGTCTTGCCTCTCCTTGTTCCATAACCCATCTTTACCCAAAACTTGGAAACTTCACAACACAAAACTTAAAAAAAATCTCGTGAGCTCCGTTAATAAAAGAAAACAAACCACCACTTCAAGGTACTGTAATGAACTCATTCTTTATTTAAATTTATTTTAAACCTACTGTATTCCAACTTTTCTATAGTTCATAAACTTTATTACTAGCCATAGATTCATCAAAATAAGCAAACAACACATGAAAAACAGAATCTGTCAAAAACAGAACAGTCTATAGTAATCTGTAGTTTTCGAGTACTTATGGAACCCCAAAAATTATAAAATAAATTTCTGGACGTGAGGAATTTATCTATTAATCAGCTTCAAAAAGAATTAACTAAATATCACTCTCCAGTAAAAAATGGCAGCAAATCTCGTGACCGATAAAGTTTCTGTTTTTTACAGCAAGATTGCAAATACTTTCCCCAAGTCTTCCCAAAAGTTCTACTTGGCACAAACACTAATTAAAAGAATAAAACCACATCTAAACAGAGGCTAGATGAATTATTTATTACTAAATAGAATCAAAAAGCAAGAAACAAAAATAAAATTGGGCTGCCTCCAAACAAGCACTATCGTTTAACGCCCCTAGCTAGGCATAAAAACAAGGATAGATCTAGGTATTGTCATCTTTGGTATGCAATCCACATGTAGCTCTCATAATAGATTCATAAGGTAATTTAATTTTATTTCTAGGTAAGTTTTCCATGTCTTTCCTTAACGGAAATTGGAATATAATATTCCCTTCTTTCATATCAATAATTGCACAAATCGTTCTAAGGAAAGGTCTACCAAGAATAATAGGACATGAAGGATTGCAATATATATCAAGGACAATGAAATCTACGGGCACATAGCTAGCTCGGATCCTTAATAGCCTATCCCAAGCATCTTTCAAAGATTCATCAAGTAAATAACGAAAAATTTCGGGATCATCTTCATCAAAATTATTCAAACTTTCATTGATAACCCTGGTAGGTCTTTCCATAGCATCATTATTCATGATCTTAGAGAGGACAGAGGGGCTATCCAGACTAAAACCCGGGAGAGGACCCTTAGCCCTTTTTGAATCGGCCATGGCACAAGAAAAATAAAAGGGAAAAGGCGAATAAAACAGCAAAGATGAAGTGGGGGAGGAAAACGAGAGGCAAATGGTAAATAATGTAATGCGAGGGATAAGAGTTTGTGATGGGTACTTGGTATGTCTTGACTTGTGCGTAGACTCCCCGGCAACGGCGCCAGAAATCCTTCTTGCTACCTCTTGAGCACTGCGTTGGTTTTCCCTTGAAGAGGAAAGGGTGATGCGGCAAAGTAGCATAAGTATTTCCCTCAGTTTTTGAGAACTAAGGTATCAATCCAGTAGGAGGCCACACGCAAGTCCCTCATACCTACACAAATAAATAAGAACCTCGCAACCAACGCGATAAAGGGGTTGTCAATCCCTTCACGGTCACTTATGAGAGTGAGGTCTGACAGAGATGATGAGATAATATTTTCGATATTTTTATGATAAATAGTAAAAGTCAAGATTGCAAAATAAAAGGTAATAGAAATAGCTTGTTGACGGAAGATTAATAGAATGGAGAATAGACCCGGGGGCCATAGGTTTCACTAGTGGCTTCTCTCAAGATAGCATAAGTATTACGGTGGGTGAACAAATTACTATCGAGCAATTGATAGAAAAGCGAATAATTATGAGAATATCTAGGCATGATCATGTATATTGGCATCACGTCCATGACAAGTAGACCGACTCCTGCCTGCATCTACTACTATTACTCCACACATCGAACGCTATCCAGCATGCATCTAGAGTATTAAGTTCATAAGAACATAGTAACACATTAGGTAAGATGACATGATGTAGAGGGATAAACTCAAGCAATATGATATAAACCCCATCTTTTTATCCTCGATCGCAACAATACAATACGTGTTGTTTCCCTTTCTGTCACTGGGATCGAGTACCGCAAGATTGAACCCAAAGCTAAGCACTTCTACCATTGCAAGAAAGATCAATCTAGTAGGCCAAACCAAACTGATAATTCGAAGAGACTTGCAAAGATAACCAATCATACATAAAAGATTTCAGAGAAGAATCAAATATTGTTCATAGAAAGACTTGATCATAAACCCACAATTCATCGGATCTCGACAAACACACCGCAAAAAGAGTTACATCGAATAGATCTCCAAGAAGATCGAGGAGAACTTTGTATTGAGATCCAAAGAGAGAGAAGAAGCCATCTTGCTAATAACTATGGACCTGAAGGTCTGAAGTAAACTACTCACACGTCATCGGAGGGGCCATGGAGTTGATGTAGAGGCCCTCCGTGATTGATGCCCCCTCCGGCGGAGCTCCGGAAAAGGCACCAAGATGGGATCTCTTGGGTACAGAAGGTTGCGGTGGTGGAAATAGTGTTTCGTGGTGCTCCTGGATGTTTTCAGGGTGTATGAGTATATATATAGGAGGAAGAAGTAGGTCGGTTGAGCCATGAGGGGCCCATGAGGGGGGAGGGTGCGCCCAGGGGGGTAGGCGCGCTCCCTGCCTCGTGGACTCCTCGTTGATTTCTTGACGTCCACTCCAAGTCCTCTGGATCACGTTTGTTCCAAAAATAACTCTCTCGAAGGTTTCATTCCGTTTGATGTTCCTTTTCTGCGAAACACTGAAATAGGCAAAAAAACAACAATTTGCACTGGACCTTGGGTTAATAGGTTAGTCCCAAAAATAATATAAAAGTGTATAATAAAGGCCATTAAACATCCAAAACAGAATATATAATAGCATGGAACAATCAAAAATTATAGATACGTTGGAGACGTATCACCAAGGCGCCAAGGAAGCCGTGGTCGGAGTGCACGCTGGAGGAGATCGTCAAGTTGGACGCGGAATCGACGAAGAGGAGGAACCGGAGGGCGGTCGTCAGGGTCAATGCCGACGCGGCCAAGTTCGCCGCCGAGCGCGATGCGATGGAGGCCGCGCGGCGCAAGGCCGCGGTCGACGAGAAGTAGGACATCGTCAACAAAGCGCACGCCCTCCTCTTGCTTGGCATGTGTTGTCCGGCCGGTTTCCCTGCAGTGGCCGTCGGCGCGGCGAGCACAGGCTTTGTCCAAGATGGCAGAGGCAACTCGACATCGAGGCCACCAATACCGCAACCAAAGCAAAGGAGGTGGCTCTTGCAATCATGAGCGTGGACTTGTCCAAGATGAGCGACAAGACGAGGGCCTGGTTCGAGGCCAGGCAAAAGGAGATGCTCGACGCCGACGACCTGAACTAGGTCGCCTGATCGGCCGTGGCCGTTCTTTTTGGAGGCTGGCATGGGTGCCGCTCGCCCGCTGGGCCGCTGGCTGTGTGCCGGCGAGAACAACATTCATTTTGGGGGCCGGCTGTGTTGCCCGCAAGGACAACTATTCATTTTGGAGGTTGGTTGTGTTGCCGGCCGCTGCCTGTGTTGCCGGCGATGGACGTGTAGGCCGCTGGCTCTGTTGCCGGCCTGAACTAGGGCCGTTGGCCATGAACTAGGCTTGTCATTTGAAACATTGCTCTTTTTTAAAATATAGGCGGACAAGACGGGGCAAACAGATGCGGCCGCGCACTGGACGCACTGCCACCGCATCCCATAACACACTCGGACACGATCCCATTGTCCTACCGAAACGGGCATAATCCGGGCAAAACGGACGTCCGTTTGGGGTCGCGCGGTGGAGTTGGCCTAAATGAGCAGGAGCTTGTCAGCACTCAAGGCTCAAGGCCAACTCCACCGCGTGACCCCAAACGAACATCCTTATTTGTCCGTTTGGGTATCGAAAAGTGCGGACATCCGGGGACGAACGGTCGATCAACGCATCCGTGCCTAATGTTGCATGCGTCACCTTGACCCCAAATGATCCGCCCCGAACTCATCAGCTGCCCCGCGCTCGTCGGAGCTCGCCGCCCGTGCCCCCCGCTACAGTAGAGCTCGCCGCCTACGCCCGCGCCCGCTCCTAGGGCCTGTCCGCCGCTGCAGCAGCCCTTGCCGCGCGACGCGCACGCCCTGCTCGCACGCGCCCTCCACTGTCGCGCACCGCGCTGAGATCGCCCGTCGGGCACCACGCCAAGCTGCCTAGCTACTCGCCCACGCGCTAACCTGCTTGCCCGCCGCCACGCGTCGGCCTGAGCCGCTGTCGCCACGCCCCGCGTAGAGCCGCCGTCGCCGCGCGTCGCCCTCCGCCGCTGTCGCCGCGCCCCACGCAGAGCTCCCCGGCGGCCCCGCAGCCCCGCGTTCGCCGTACCGCGCCCGCCCCGAGCTCCCAGGCCGCCCCACGCATGCCGGAGTGCGCCCGCCCCGCTCCGTAGCCCCGCCCCAAGCTACCCACCCGCCGCAACGCCGCCAGAGCGTGCCGCCCCGAGCTCCCCTAGTCGCGCGCCCTGCCTCCCGCGGTCCCCGCCCTGCCCCGCACTCGCCACGCACCGCCCGAGCACGCCGGCCACCACCCGCCCCGCGCGCGCCGCCGCTGGCCCCTCCCCGCCCCGCGCTCGCCGCCACACCGCCCGAGCGTGCCGGCCGCGCCCCGCGTGAACGGCCGCTTCGCCCCGCATGCGACGCAACTGCATCCTGTGCCGGTGGCCTCACAGTCTCACTGATTTGTGGGCCAAAGGGAAGGCAGGGGCGGATAGGAGCGGACGAGAGGGACGAGGAGAGCGTCTGTTTTCTGTCCGTTCGGGAGCATTCGTGGCTCAAGTTTGGTCTGGATTTGGGGTTGAGCCGGACAAAAACGGACGCGAACGGACTTGGTTGTCCGTTTAGGTATGCCCGTTGGGGCAGATTTTGACACATATGGACAAACCCAGACCAGATGGGACACGCGGTGGAGTTGGCCTAGGGGTCACTACTGTTAGTACCGTACGATCGGCCTAACTAACTAGTAGTAAAAGCTATGGACGTGACGAAGCGATCGACCACATACGTAGGAGTACTACAAAACAAGTTCGATCTGTCAGGCACTCACTCAGTAGAAATGGAACCACTCTGATGAAGCTGTTAGGCCAACTCCATGCTACCTCTTGAGCACTGTGTTGATTTCCCCGAAGAGGAAGGGATGATGCAGCAAAGTAGCGTAAGTATTTCCCTCAGTTTTTGAGAACCAAGGTATCAATCCAGTAGGAGGCTACGCGCCAGTCTCTCATACCTGCACAAAACAAATAAATCCTCGCAACCAACGCGATAAGGGGTTGTCAATCCCTACACGGCCACTTACGAGAGTGAGATCTGATAGATATGATAAGATAATTTTTTTGGTATTTTTGTGATAAAGATGCAAAGTAAAAGCAAAGGAAATAACTAAGTATTAGGAGATTAATATGATGAAGATAGACCCGGGGCCATAGGTTTCACTAGTGGCTTCTCTCGAGAGCATAAGTATTCTACGGTGGGTGAACAAATTATTGTTGAGCAATTGACAGAATTGAGCATAGTTATGAGAATATCTAGGTATGATCATGTATATAGGCATCACGTCCGAGACAAGTAGACCGACTCCTGCCTGCATCTACTACTATTACTCCACTCATAGACCGCTATCCAGCATGCATCTAGAGTATTAAGTTAATGAAAACAGGGTAATGCCTTAAGCAAGATGACATGATCTAGAGGGATAAACTCATGAAATATGATGAAAAACCCATCTTGTTATCCTCGATGGAAACAATACAATACGTGCCTTGCTTCCCATACTGTCACTGGGAAAGGACACCGCAAGATTGAACCCAAAGCTAAGCACTTCTCCCATTGCAAGAAAGATCAATCTATTAGGCTAAACCAAACTGATAATTCAAAGAGACTTGCAAAGATAACCAATCATACATAAAAGAATTCAGAGAAGATTCAAATATTGTTCATAGGTAGACTTGATCATAAACCCACAATTCATCGATCTCAACAAACACACCGCAAAAAGAAGATTACATCGAATAGTTCTCCACAAGAGAGGGGGAGAACATTGTATTGAGATCCAAAACGAGAGAAGAAGCCATCTAGCTACTAACTATGGACCCGTAGGTCTGAGGTGAACTACTCACACTTCATCGGAGGGGCTCTGGTGTTGATGTAGAAGCCCTCCGTGATCGATGCCCCCTCCGGTGGAGCTCCGGAATAGGCTCCAAGATGGGATCTCGTGGATACAGGAAGTTACGGCGGTGGAATTAGGGTTTTGGCTCCGTATCTGATCGTTTGGGGGTACGTAGGTATATATAGGAGGAAGGAGTACGTCGGTGGAGCAACAGGGGGCCCACGAGGGTGGAGGGCGCGCCTGGGGGGGTAGGCGCGCCCCCTACCTCGTGGCCTCCTCTTTTGTGTCTTGACGTAGGGTCCAAGTCTCCTGGGTCTTGTTCGTTGAGAAAATCACGTTCCCGAAGGTTTCATTCCATTTGGACTCCGTTTGATATTCCTTTTCTTCGAAACCCTAAAACAGGCAAAAACAGCAATTCTGGGCTGGGCCTCCGGTTAATAGGTTAGTCCCAAAAATAATATAAAAGTGGATAATAAAGCCCAATAATGTCCAAAACAGTGGATCATATAGCATGGAGCAATCAAAAATTATAGATACGTTGGAGACGTATAAAGCATCCCCAAGCTTAATTCTTGCTCGTCCTCGAGTAGGTAAATGATAAAAAGAGAATTTTTGATGCGGAGTGCTACTTAGCACAATTTTAATGTAATTCTTTTTAATTTTGGTATGAATATTCAGATCCGAAAGATTCAAGACAAAAGTTCATATTGACATAAAAATAATAATACTTCAAGCATACTAACAAATCAATTATGTCTTCTCAAAATAACATGGCCAAAGAAAGTTCATCCCTACAAAATCATATAGTTTAGTCATGCTCCATTTTTGTCACACAAGAATGCTCTCAGCATGCACAACCCCGATGACAAGCCAAGCAATTGTTTCATACTTTTTTAATCTCAAACCTATAAAATTTTACGCAATATATGAGCGCGAGCCATGGACATAGCACTATGGGTGGAATAGAATATACTAAGGGGGGTTATGTGGAGAAGACAAAAAGGAGAAAGTCTCACATCAACGAGGCTAATAAATGGGCTATGGAGATGCCCACTGATTGATGTTAATGCAAGGAGTAGGGATTGCCATGCAACGAATGCACTAGAGCTATAAATGTATGAAAGCTCAACAAAAGAAACTAAGTGGTGTGCATCCAACTTGCTTGCTCACGAAGACCTAGGGCACTTGAGGAGGCCCATTGTTGGAATATACAAGCCAAGTTCTATAATGAAAATTCCCACTATTATATGAAAGTGACAAAACAAGAGACTCTCTATCATGAAGATTACGGTGCTACTTTGAAGCACAAGTGTGGCAAAGGATAGTAACATTGTCCCTTATCTCTTTTTCTCTCATTTTTTGGGCCTTCTCCTTTTTATGGCCTTTCTCTTTCTCTTTTTTATGGCCTTTCTCTTTCTTTTTCTTTTTCTTTTTTTATAATTCCTCACTTGGGACAATGCTCTAGAAAATGATGATCATCACACTTCTATTTATTTACAACTCAATGATTACAACTCGATACTAGAACAAAAGATGACTCTATATGAATGCCTCCGGCGGTGTATCGGGATATGCAATGGACCAAGAGTGACATGTATGAAACAATTATGAATGGTGGATTTGCCACAAATACTATGTCAACTACATGATCATGCTAAGCAATACGACAATAATGAATGTGTCATGATAAACGGAATGGTGGAAAGTTACATGGCAATATATCTCGGAATGGCTATGGAAATGCCATAATAGGTAGGTATGGTGGCTGTTTTGAGGAAGATATAAGGAGGTTTATGTGTGAAAGTGAGTATCATATCACGGGGTTTGAATGCACCGGCGAAGTTTGCGCCAACTCTCAATGTGAGAAAGGGCAATGCACGGTACCGAAGAGGCTAGCAAGGATGGAAGGGTGAGAGTGCGTATAATCCATGGACTCAACATTAGTCATAAAGAACTCACATACTTATTGCAAAAATCTACAAGTCATCAAAAACCTCGGCACTACGCGCATGCTCCTAGGGGGATAGATTGGTAGGAAAATACCATCGCTCGTCCCCGACTGCCACTCATAAGGAGGACAGTCAAATAACACCTCATGTTTCAAATTTGTTACATAACATTTACCATACGTGCATGCTACGGGACTTGCAAACTTCAACACAAGCATTTCTCAATTTCACAACTACTCAACTAGAACAACTTTGATATTATTACCTCCATATCTCAAAACAATAATCAAGCATCAAACTTCTCTTAGTATTCAAAACACTCATAAGAAAATTTTACTAATCTTGAATACCTAGAATATTAGGATTTTAAGCAAATTACCATGCTATTTAAGACTCTCAAAATAATCTAAGTGAAGCATGAGAGATCAATAGTTTCTATAAAACAAATCCACCACCGTGCTCCAAAAGGTATAAGTGAAGTACTAGAGCAAAACTATATAACTCAAAAGATATAAGCGAAGCACACACAGAGTATTCTAACAAATTCCAAATCATGTATGGCTCTCTCAAAAGGTGTGTACAGCAAGGATGATTGTGGTAAACTAAAAAGTAAAGACTCAAATCATACAATACGCTCCAAGCAAAACACATATCATGTGGCGAATAAAAATATAGCTCCAAGTAAAGTTACCGATAGAAGTAGATGAAAGAGGGGATGCCATCCGGGGCATCCCCAAGCTTTAGCTTTTAGGTGTCCTTAGATTATCTTGGGGGTGCCATGGGCATCCCCAAGCTTAGGCTCTTGCCACTCCTTGTTCCATAATCCATCAAATCTTTACCCAAAACTTGAAAATTTCACAACACAAAACTCAAAGTAGAAAATCTCGTGAGCTCCGTTAGCGAAACAAAAGACCACTTCATGGTACGGTAATGAACTCATTCTTTATTTATATTGGTGTTAAACCTACTGTATTCCAACTTCTCTATGGTTTATAAACTATTTTACTAGCCATAGATTCATCAAAATAAGCAAACAACACACGAAAAACAGAATCTGTCAAAAACAGAACAGTCTGTAGTAATCTGTAGCTAGGGCAAGATCTGGAACCCCAAAAATTCTAAAATAAATTGCTGGACGTGAGGAATTTATCCATTAATCATCTGAAAAAATAATTAACTAAATATCACTTTCCAAATAAAAATGGAAGCAGTTCTCGTGAGCGCTAAAGTTTCTGTTTTTTACAGCAAGTGTAACAAGACTTTCCCCAAGTCTTCCCAATGGTTCTACTTGGCACAAACACTAATTAAACACAACCAAAACTTGATGAAGTATTGCCTCTTAAATCGTAGAGTGGCGCAGCTCAAGAAAATGTTTCTGAGGTGCCTGCACCAACTAGAGAGGAAGTTGATGATGATGATCATGAAACTTCAGTTCAAGTTGCTACTGAACTTCGTAGGTCCACAAGGACACGTTCCGCACCAGAGTGGTATGGCAACCCTGTCCTGGAAATCATATTGTTAGACAATGGTGAACCTTCGAACTATGAATAAGCAATGGCGGGCCCAAATTCCGACAGATGGCTGGAGGCCATGAAATCCGAGATAGGATCCATGTATGAAAACGAAGTATGGACTTTGACTGACTTGCCCGATGATCGGCGAGCCATAGAAAATAAATGGATCTTTAAGAAGAAGGCAGACGTAGATGGTAATGTGACCATCTATAAGGCTCGGCTTGTCGCTAAGGGTTATCGACAAGTTCAAGGGGTTGACTACGATGAGACTTTCTATGATTATGAGATATGGCAAATGGACGTTAAAACGGCATTCCTTAATGGTTCCCTTAAGGAAGAATTGTATATGATGCAGCTGGAAGGTTTTGTCGATCCTAAGAATGTTGACAAGGTGTGCAAGCTCCAACGCTCAATCTATGGGCTGGTGCAAGCATCTCGGAGATGGAACATTCGATTTGATGAGATGATCAAAGCGTTTGGGTTTACGCAGACTTATGGAGAAGCCTGTATTTACAAGAAAGTGAGTGGGAGCTCTGTAGCATTTCTCATATTATATGTGGATGACATACTATTGATGGGAAATGATATAGAATTCTTGGAAAGCATAAAGGCCTACTTGAACAAGTGTTTTTCAATGAAGGACCTTGGAGAAGCTGCTTACATATTAGGCATCAAGATCTATAGAGATAGATCGAGACGCCTCATTGGTCTTTCACAAAGTACGTACCTTGACAAGATATTGAATAAGTTCAATATGGATCAGTCCAAGAAGGGGTTCTTGCCAGTATTGCAAGGTATGAGATTGAGCACGGCTCAATGCCCGACCACGGCAGAAGATAGAGAAAAGATGAGTGTCGTCCCCTACGCCTCAGCCATAGGGTCTATCATGTATGCCATGCTGTGTACCAGACCTGATGTAAACCTTGCCGTAAGTTTGGTAGGAAGGTACCAAAGTAATCCCGGCATGGAACGCTGGACAGCGGTCAAGAATATCCTGAAGTACCTGAAAAGGACTAAGGATATGTTTCTCGTTTATGGAGGTGACGAAGAGCTCGTTGTAAAGGGTTACGTCGATGCTAGCTTCGACACAGATCTGGATGACTCTAAGTCACAAACCGGATACATGTATATTTTGAATGGTGGGGCAGTCAGCTGGTCCAGTTGCAAGCAAAGCGTCGTGGCGGGATCTGTTGGGGAACGCAGTAATTTCAAAAAATTTCCTACGCACACGCAAGATCATGGTGATGCATAGCAACGAGAGGGGAGAGTGTTGTCTACGTACCCACGCAGACCGGCTGCGGAAGCGTTGACGCAACGTAGAGGAAGTAGTCGTACGTCTTCCCGATCCGACCGATCCAAGCACCGTTACTCCGGTACCTCCGAGTTCTTAGCACACGTACAGCTCGATGACGATCCCTGGGCTCCGATCCAGCAAAGCGTCGGGGAGGAGTTCCGTCAGCACGACGGCATGGTGACGATCTTGATGTTCTACCGTCGCAGGGCTTCGCCTAAGCACTGCTACAATATAATCGAGGTGGAATATGGTGGCAGGGGGCACCGCACAGGGCTAAGGAACGATCTCAATGATCAACTTGTGTGTCTAGAGGTGCCCCCTGCCTCTGTATATAAAGGAGCCAAGGGGGAGGGGGCCGCCGGCCAGGAGGAGGGCGCAGGAGGAGTCCTACTCCTACCGGGAGTAGGACTCCCCCCCCCCAATCCTAGTTTGACTAGGATTCCCCGAGGGGGAAAGAGAGAGAGGGGGGCCGGCCACCTCTCCTAGTCCTAATAGGACTAGGGGAGGGGGGAGGCGCGCGGCCACCTTGGGCTGCCCCTTTCTCCTTTCCACTAAAGCCCATTAAGGCCCATATGGCTCCCGGGGGGGTCCGGTAACCTCCCGGTACTCCGGTAAAATCCCGATTTCACCCGGAACACTTCCGATGTCCAAATATAGGCTTCCAATATATCGATCTTTATGTCTCGACCAGTTCGAGACTCCTCGTCATGTCCGTGATCACATCCGGACTCCGAACTAGCTTCGGTACATCAAAATGCATAAACTCATAATAACTGTCATCGTAACGTTAAGCGTGCGGACCCTACGGTTCGAGAATAATGTAGACATGATTGAGACACATCTCCAGTAAATAACCAATAGCGGGACCTGGATGCCCATATTGGCTCCTACATATTCAACAAAGATCTTTATCGGTCAGACGGCATAACAACATACGTTGTTCCCTTTGTCATCGGTATGTCACTTGCCCGAGATTCAATCGTCGGTATCCAATACCTAGTTCAATCTCGTTACCGGCAAGTCTCTTTACTCGTTCCGTAATACATCATCTCACAACTAACTCATTAGTTGCAATGCTTGCAAGGCTTATGTGATGTGCATTACCGAGAGGGCCCAGAGATACCTCTCCGATAATCGGAGTGACAAATCCTAATCTCGAAATACGCCAACCCAACATCTACCCTTGGAGACACCTGTAGAGCTCCTTTATGATCACCCAGTTACATTGTGACGTTTGGTAGCACACAAAGTGTTCCTCCGGTAAATGGGAGTTGCATAATCTCATAGTCATAGGAACATGTATAAGTCATGAAGAAAGCAATAGCAACATACTAAACGATCGGGTGCTAAGCTAATGGAATGGGTCATGTCAATCAGATCATTCAACTAATGATGTGACCTCGTTAATCAAACAACAACACCTTGTTCATGGTTAGGAAACATAACCATCTTTGATTAACGAGCTAGTCAAGTAGAGGCATACTAGTGACACTAAGTTTGTCTATGTATTCACACATGTATTATGTTTCCGGTTAATACAATTCTAGCATGAATAACAAACATTTATCATGATATATAAGGAAATAAATAATAACTTTATTATTGCCTCTAGGGCATATTTCCTTCAGTCTCCCACTTGCACTAGAGTCAATAATCTAGATTACACTCTAATGATTCTAACACCCATGGAGCCTTGGTGCTGATCATGTTTTGCTCGTGGAAGAGGCTTAGTCAACGGGTCTGCAACATTCAGATCCATATGTATCTTGCAAATCTCTATGTCTCCCACCTGGACAAGATCCCGGATGGAATTGAAGCGTCTCTTGATGTGCTTGGTCCTCTTGTGAAATCTAGATTCCTTTGCCAAGGCAATTGCACCAGTATTGTCACAAAAGATTTTCATTGGACCCGATGCACTAGGTATGACACCTAGATCGGATATGAACTCTTTCATCCAGACTCCTTCGTTCGCTGCTTCTGAAGCAGCTATGTACTCCGCTTCACATGTAGATCCCGCTACGACGCTTTGTTTAGAACTGCACCAACTGACAGCTCCACCGTTTAATATAAACACGTATCCGGTTTGCGATTTAGAATCGTCCGGATCAGTGTCAAAGCTTGCATCAACGTAACCTCTTACGGTGAGCTCTTTGTCACCTCCATATACGAGAAACATATCCTTAGTCCTCTTCAAGTATTTCAGGATGTTCTTGACCGTTGTCCAGTGATCCACTCCTGGATTACTTTGGTACCTCCCTGCTAAGCTTATAGCAAGGCACACGTCAGGTCTGGTACAGAGCATTGCATACATGATATATAGAGCCTATGGCTGAAGCATAGGGAACATCTTTCATATTCTCTCTATCTTCTGCAGTGGTCGGGCATTGAGTCTTACTCAACTTCACACCTTGTAACACAGGCAAGAACCCTTTCTTTGCTTGATCCATTTTGAATTTATTCAAAACTTTGTCAAGGTATGTGCTTTGTGAAAGTCCAATTAAGCGTCTTGATCTATCTCTATAGATCTTAATGCCTAATATGTAAGCAGCTTCACCGAGGTCTTTCATTGAAAAACTCTTATTCAAGTATCCCTTTATGCTATCCAGGAATTCTATATCATTTCCAATCAGTAATATGTCATCCACATATAATATCAGAAATGCTACAGAGCTCCCACTCACTTTCTTGTAAATACAGGCTTCTCCAAAAGTCTGTATAAAACCAAATGCTTTGATCACACTATCAAAGCGTTTATTCCAACTCCGAGAGGCTTGCACCGGTCCATAAATGGATCGCTGGAGCTTGCACACTTTGTTAGCTCCCTTTGGATCGACAAAACCTTTTGGTTGCATCATATACAACTCTTCTTCCAGAAATCCATTCAGGAATGCAGTTTTGACATCCATCTGCCAAATTTCATAATCATAAAATGCGGTAATTGCTAACATGATTCGGACAGACTTAAGCATCGCTACGGGTGAGAAGGTCTCGTCGTAGTCAATCCCTTGAACTTGCCGAAAACCTTTTGCGACAAGTCGAGCTTTGTAGACAGTAATATTACCGTCAGCGTCAGTCTTCTTCTTGAAGATCCATTTATTCTCAATTGCTTGCCGATCAGCGGGCAAGTCAACCAAAGTCCATACTTTGTTCTCATACATGGATCCCATCTCAGATTTCATGGCTTCAAGCCATTTTATGGAATCTGGGCTCACCATCGCTTCTTCATAGTTCGTAGGTTCATCATGATCTAGTAGCATGACTTCCAGAACAGGATTACCGTACCACTCTGGTGCGGATCTTACTCTGGTTGATCTAAGAGGTTCAGTAGTAGCTTCATCTAAAGTTTCATGATCATCATCATTAGCTTCCTCACTAACTGGTGTAGGTGTCACTGAAACAGTTTTCTGTGACGTACTACTTTCCAATAAGGGAGCAGGTACAGTTACCTCGTCAAGTTCTACTTTCCTCCCACTCACTTCTTTCGAGAGAAACTCCTTCTCTAGAAAGGATCCATTCTTAGCAACGAATGTCTTGCCTTCGGATCTGTGATAGAAGGTGTACCCAACAGTCTCCTTTGGGTATCCTGTGAAGACACATTTCTCCGATTTGGGTTCGAGCTTATCAGGTTGAAGCTTATTCACATAAGCATCGTAGCCCCAAACTTTAAGAAACGACAACTTTGGTTTCTTACCAAACCATAGTTCATAAGGCGTCGTCTCAACGGATTTTGATGGTTCCCTATTTAACGTGAATGCGGCCGTCTCTAAAGAATAACCCCAAAACGATAGCGGTAAATCTGTAAGAGACATCATAGATCACACCATATCTAATAAAGTACGATTACGACGTTCGGACACACCATTACGCTGTGGTGTTCCGGGTGGCGTGAGTTGCGAAACTATTCCACAATTTTTCAAATGTACCCCAAACTCGTAACTCAAATATTCTCCTCCACGATCAGATCGTAGAAACTTTATTTTCTTGTTACGATGATTTTCAACTTCACTCTGAAATTCTTTGAACTTTTCAAATATTTCAGACTTATGTTTCATTAAGTAGATATACCCATATCTGCTTAAATCATCTGTGAAGGTGAGAAAATAACGATATCCGCCATGAGCCTCAATATTCATCGGACCACATACATCTGTATGTATGATTTCCAACAAATCTGTTGCTCTCTCCATAGTACTGGAGAACGGCGTTTTAGTCATCTTGCCCATGAGGCACGGTTCGCAAGTACCAAGTGATTCATAATCAAGTGGTTCCAAAAGTCCATCAGTATGGAGTTTCTTCATGCGCTTTACACCGATATGACCCAAACGGAAGTGCCACAAATAAGTTGCACCATCATTATCAACTCTGCATCTTTTGGCTTCAACATTATGAATATGTGTGTTACTACTATCGAGATTCAATAAGAATAGACCACTCTTCAAGGGTGCATGACCATAAAAGATATTACTCATATAAATAGAACAACCATTATTCTCTGATTTAAATGAATAACCGTCTCGCATCAAACAAGATCCAGATATAATGTTCATGCTCAACGCTGGCACCAAATAACAATTATTTAGGTCTAATACTAATCCCGAAGGTAGATGTAGAGGTAGCATGCCGACCGCGATCACATCGACTTTGGAACCGTTTCCCATGCGCATCGTCACCTCGTCCTTTGCTAGTGTTCGCTTAATCCGTAGTCCCTGTTTTGAGTTGCAAATATTAGCAACTGAACCAGTATCAAATACCCAGGTGCTACTGCGAGCTCTAGTAAGGTACACATCAATAACATGTATATCACATATACCTTTGTTCACCTTGCCATCCTTCTTATCCGCCAAATACTTGGGGCAGTTCCGCTTCCAGTGACCAGTCTGCTTGCAGTAGAAGCACTCGGTCTCAGGCTTAGGTCCAGACTTGGGTTTCTTCTCTTGAGCAGCAACTTGTTTGCCGTTCTTCTTGAAGTTCCCCTTCTTCTTTCCTTTGCCCTTTTTCTTGAAACCAGTGGTCTTGTTGACCATCAACACTTGATGCTCCTTCTTGATTTCTACCTCCACAGTTTTCAGCATTGCGAAGAGCTCGGGAATAGTCTTGTTCATCCCTTGCATATTATAGTTCATCACGAAGCTCTTGTAGCTTGGTCGCAGTGATTGGAGAATTCTGTCAATGACGCAATCATCTGGAAGATTAACTCCCAATTGAATCAAGTGATTATTATACCCCAGACATTTTGAGTATATGCTCACTGACAGAACTATTCTCCTCCATCTTGCAGCTATAGAACTTATTGGAGACTTCATATCTCTCAATTCGGGCATTTGCTTGAAATATTAACTTCAACTCCTGAAACATCTCATATGCTCCATGACGTTCAAAACGTCGTTGAAGTCCCGATTCTAAGCTGTAAAGCATGGCACACTGAACTATCGAGTAGTCATCAGCTTTGCTCTGCCAGACGTTCATAACATCTGGTGTTGCTCCAGCAGCAGGCCTGGCACCCAGCGGTGCTTCCAGGACGTAATTCTTCTGTGCAGCAATGAGGATAATCCTCAAGTTACGGACCCAGTCCGTGTAATTGCTACCATCATCTTTCAACTTTGCTTTCTTAAGGAACGCATTAAAATTCAACGGAACAATAGCACGAGCCATCTATCTACAATCAACATAAACAAGAAAGATACTATCAGGGACTAAGTTCATGATAAATTTAAGTCCAATTAATCATATTACTTAAGAACTCCCACTTAGATAGGCATCCCTCTAATCTTCTAAGTGATCATGTGATCCAAATCAACTAAACCATAACCGATCATCACGTGAGATGGAGTAGTTTTCAATGGTGAACATCGTTATGTTGATCATATCTACTATATGATTCACGCTCGACCTTTCGGTCTCCGTGTTCCGAGGCCATATCTGCATATGCTAGGCTCGTCAAGTTTAACCTGAGTATTCTGCGTGTGCAAAAACTAGCTTGCACCCGTTGTAGATGGACGTAGAGCTTATCACACCCGATCATCACGTGGTGTCTGGGCACGACGAACTTTGGCAACGGTGCATACTCAGGGAGAACACTTCTTGATAATTTAGTGAGAGATCATCTTATAATGCTACCGTCAATCAAAGCAAGATAAGATGCATAAAAAGATAAACATCACATGCAATCAATATAAGTGATATGATATGGCCATCATCATCTTGTGCCTGTGATCTCCATCTCCGAAGCACCGTCATGATCACCATCGTCACCAGTGCGACACCTTGATCTCCATCGTAGCATCGTTGTCGTCTCGCCAATCTTATGCTTCTACGACTATCACTACCGTTTAGTAATAAAGTAAAGCATTACATCGCGATTGCATTGCATACAATAAAGCGACAACCATATGGCTCCTGCCAGTTGCCGATAACTCGGTTACAAAACATGATCATCTCATACAATAAAATTTAGCATCATGTCTTGGCCATATCACATCACAACATGCCCTGCAAAAACAAGTTAGACGTCCTCTACTTTGTTGTTGCAAGTTTTACGTGGCTGCTACGGGCTTAAGCAAGAACCAATCTCACCTACGCATCAAAACCACATTGATAGTTTGTCAAATAGACTCCGTTTTAACCTTCGCAAGGACAGGGCGTAGCCACACTCGGTTCAACTAAAGTTGGAGAGACAGTCGCCCGCAAGCCACCTATGTGCAAAGCACGTCGGGGGAACCGGTCTCGCGTAAGCGTACGCGTAATCTTGGTCCGGGTCGTCTCGTCCAACAATACCGCCGAACCAAAGTATGACATGCTGGTAGGCAGTATGACTTATATCGCCCACAACTCACTTGTGTTCTACTCGTGCAAATAACATCAAACCATAAAACCTGGCTCGGATGCCACTGTTGGGGAACGCAGTAATTTCAAAAAAATTCCTACGCACACGCAAGATCATGGTGATGCATAGCAACGAGAGGGGAGAGTGTTGTCTACGTACCCACGCAGACCGACTGCGGAAGCGTTGACGCAACGTAGAGGAAGTAGTCGTACGTCTTCCCGATCCGACCGATCCAAGCACCGTTACTTCGGTACCTCCGAGTTCTTAGCACACGTACAGCTCGATGACGATCCCCGGGCTCCGATCCAGCAAAGCGTCGGGGAGGAGTTCCATCAGCACGACGGCGTGGTGACGATCTTGATGTTCTACCGTCGCAGGGCTTCGCCTAAGCACTGCTACAATATAATCGAGGTGGAATATGGTGGCAGGGGGCACCGCACATGGCTAAGGAACGATCTCAATGATCAACTTGTGTGTCTAGAGGTGCCCCCTGCCTCCGTATATAAAGGAGCCAAGGGGGAGGGGGCCGCCAGCCAGGAGGAGGGCGCAGGAGGAGTCCTACTCCTACCGGGAGTAGGACTCCCCCCCCCAATCCTAGTTTGACTAGGATTCCCCGAGGGGGAAAGAGAGAGAGGGGGGCCGGCCACCTCTCCTAGTCCTAATAGGACTAGGGGAGGGGGGAGGCGCGCGGCCACCTTGGGCTGCCCCTTTCTCCTTTCCACTAAAGCCCATTAAGGCCCATATGGCTCCCGGGGGGGTCCGGTAACCTCCCGGTACTCCGGTAAAATCCCGATTTCACCCGGAACACTTCCGATGTCCAAATATAGGCTTCCAATATATCGATCTTTATGTATCGACCATTTAGAAGACTCCTCGTCATGTCCGTGATCACATCCGGGACTCCGAACTAACTTCGGTACATCAAAATGCATAAACTCATAATAACTGTCATCGTAACGTTAAGCGTGCGGACCCTACGGTTCGAGAATAATGTAGACATGACTGAGACACATCTCCGGTCAATAACCAATAGCGGGACCTGGATGCCCATATTGGCTCCTACATATTCAACGAAGATCTTTATCGGTCAGACCGCATAACAACATACGTTGTTCCCTTTGTCATCGGTATGTCACTTGCCCGAGATTCGATCGTCGGTATCCAATACCTAGTTCAATCTCGTTACCGGCAAGTCTCTTTACTTGTTCCGTAATACATCATCTCACAACTAACTCATTAGTTGCAATGCTTGCAAGGCTTATGTGTTGTGCATTACCGAGAGGGCCCAGAGATACCTCTCCGACAATCGGAGTGACAAATCCTAATCTCGAAATACGCCAACCCAACATCTACCCTTGGAGACACCTGTAGAGCTCCTTTATGATCACCCAGTTACGTTGTGACGTTTGGTAGCACACAAAGTGTTCCTCCGGTAAACGGGAGTTGCATAATCTCATAGTCATAGGAACATGTATAAGTCATGAAGAAAGCAATAGCAACATACTAAATGATCGGGTGCTAAGCTAATGGAATGGGTCATGTCAATCAGATCATTCAACTAATGATGTGACCTCGTTAATCAAACAACAACACCTTGTTCATGGTTAGGAAACATAACCATCTTTGATTAACGAGCTAGTCAAGTAGAGGCATACTAGTGACACTAAGTTTGTCTATGTATTCACACATGTATTATGTTTCCGGTTAATACAATTCTAGCATGAATAATAAACATTTATCATGATATATAAGGAAATAAATAATGACTTTATTATTGCCTCTAGGGCATATTTCCTTCAGGATCTACATGTGAAGCGGAGTACATGGCAGCCTCGGAGGCAGCACAAGAAGCAATTTGGATAAATGAGTTCATTACCGACCTAGGAGTTGTTCCCAATGCATCAGGCCCAATGACTCTCTTCTATGACAACATTGGAGCTATTGTCCTTGCCAAGGAGCCCAGGTTTCATAGGAAGACCAGGCATATCAAGCGTCGCTACAACTCCATTCGTGAAAATGTTCAAAATGGAGACATAGATATTTGTAAAGTGCATACGGACCTGAATGTCGCAGATCCGTTGACTAAACCTCTTCCTCGAGCAAAACATGATCAACACCAGAACTCTATGGGTGTTCGATTCATCACAATGTAACTAGATTATTGACTCTAGTGCAAGTGGGAGACTGTTGGAAATATGCCCTAGAGGCAATAATAAAATGGTTATTATTATATTTCCTTGTTCATGATAATTGTCTATTGTTCATGCTATAATTGTGTTATCCGGAAATCGTAATACATGTGTGAATACATAGACCACAACATGTTCCTAGTGAGCCTCTAGTTGACTAGCTCGTTGATCAATAGATGGTTACGGTTTCCTGACCATGGACATTGGATGTCATTGATAACGGGATCACATTATTAGGAGAATGATGTGAGGGAAAGACCCAATCCTAAGCATAGCGCAAGATCGTGTAGTTCGTCTGCTAAAGCTTTTCTAATGTCAAGTATCTTTTCCTTAGACCATGAGATTGTGCAACTCCCGGATACTGTAGGAATACTTTGGGTGTGCCAAACGTCACAACGTAACTGGGTGACTATAAAGGTGCACTACGGGTATCTCCGAAAGTGTCTGTTGGGTTGGCACGAATCGAGACTGGGATTTGTCACTCCGTATGATGGAGAGGTATCTCTAGGCCCACTCGGTAAGACATCATCGTAATGAGCTCAATGTGACTAAGGGTTGGTCACGGGATGATGTGTTACGGAACGAGTAAAGTGACTTGCCGGTAACGAGATTGAATGAGGTATTGTGATACCGACGATCGAATCTCGGGTAAGTAACGTACCGATTGACAAAGGGGATTGTATACGGGATTGCTTGAATCCTCGACATCGTGGTTCATACGATGAGATCATCGTGGAACATGTGGGAGCCAACATGGGTATCCAGATCCCGCTGTTGGTTATTGACCGGAGAGTTGTCTCGGTCATGTCTGCATGGTTCCCGAACCCGTAGGGTCTACACACCTAAGGTTCGATGACGCTAGGGTTATTAGGAAGACTTGTATGTGATTACCGAATGTTGTTCGGAGTCCCGGATGAGATCCCGGATGTCACGAGGAGTTCCGGCATGGTACGAAGGTGAAGATTTATATATAGGAAGTTGTCATGCGGTCACTGGAAAGGTTCGGGGGCATATCGGTATTGTACCGGGGCCACCGGAGGGGTTCCGGGAGTCCACCTCTCTCGGAGGGCCTCATGGGCCGTAGAGGAAAGGGAACCAGCCCCAAGTGGGCTGGGCGCATCCCCCCTTGGGCCCATGCGCCTAGGGTTGGGGGGTAACCCTAGAGGGGGCGCCCCCCTTGCTTGGGGGGCAAGCCACCCCCTTGGCCGCCGCCGCCCCCCTCTAGATGATCTAGAGGGGGCCGGCCCCCTTCCTCCTTCCCCTATAAATAGAGGGGCAAGGGGAGGGCTGCATACCACATCAAAGGCGCAGCCCCACCCCTTCCCAACACCTCTCCTCCTCCGTTAAGAGCTTGGCGAAGCCCTGCCGGAGTACTGCCGTTCCACCACCACCACGCCGTCGTGCTGCTTTTGGAGCTCTCTTCCTCAACCTCTCCCTCCTCCTTGCTGGATCAAGGCGCGGGAGACGTCTCCGCTCCGTACGTGTGTTGAACGCGGAGGTGCCGTCCGTTCGGCGCTAGGATCATCGGTGATTTGGATCACGTCGAGTACGACTCCATCAACCCCGTTCTCTTGAATGCTTCCGCACGCGATCTACAAGGGTATGTAGATGCACTCCTCTCCCTCTCGTTGTTAGATGACTCCATAGATTGATCTTGGTGATGCGTAGAAAATTTTAAATTTCTGGTACGATCCCCAACACAAATCAACGAAGCTATTTAGATGGGTAGCGGCATCTTCACTAGGAAGGCCGGAAAACGGATCTTTCATGACAAGATTCAGCAAAGCAGTATTAATTTCACAAGATTCAGCATCGGTAAGAGGAGCATTCGGAGTGCTAATAAAATCATTATTGTTGGTATTGGTGAAGTCACACAATTTAGTGTTATCTTGAGCCATCGTGACGAGCAAGCAAACTAACACACAAGCAAACAAAAAGCAAGCGGGCAAAAAGAGGCAAATAGAGAAAGAGAGGGAGGATAGAGAGAGAGGGCGAATAAAACGGCAAGGGCGAAGTGGGGGAGAGGAAAACGAGAGGCAAATGGCAAAATAATGTAATCCGAGAGATAAGGGCATGTGATGGGTACTTGGTATATTGACTTTTGCGTAGACCTCCCCGGCAACGGCGCCAGAAATCCTTCTTGCTACCTCTTGAGCACTGCGTTGGTTTTCCCGGAGAGGAAGGGATGATGCAGCAAAGTAGCGTAAGTATTTCCTTCAGTTTTTGAGAACCAAGGTATGAATCCAGTAGGAGGCTACGCGCCAGTCCCTCGTACCTGCACAAAACAAATAAATCCTCGCAACCAACGCGATAAGGGGTTGTCAATCCCTACACGGCCACTTATGAGAGTGAGATCTGATAAGATAATATTTTTGGTATTTTTGTGATAAAGATGCAAAGTAAAATGAAAGCAAAGTAAAAGCAAAGGAAATAACTAAGTATTGGGAGATTAATATGATGAAGATAGACCCGGGGGCCATAGGTTTCACTAGTGGCTTCTCTCGAGAGCATAAGTATTCTACTGTGGGTGAAAAAATTTCTGTTGAGCAATTGACAGAATTGAGCATAGTTATGAGAATATCTAGGTATGATCATGTATATAGGCATCACGTCCGAGACAAGTAGACCGACTCCTGCCTGCATCTACTACTATTACTCCACACATCGACCGCTATCCAGCAGGCATCTAGAGTATTAAGTTAATGAAAACATAGTAACGCCTTAAGCAAGATGACATGATGTAGAGGGATAAACTCATGCAATATGATGAAAACCCCATCTTGTTATCCTCGATGGCAACAATACAATACGTGCCTTGCTGCCCCTACTGTCACTGGGAAAGGACACCGCAAGATTGAACCCAAAGCTAAGCCCTTCTCCCATTGAAAGAAAGATCAATCTAGTAGGCCAAACCAAACTGATAATTCGAAGAGACTTGCAAAGATAACCAATCATACATAAAAGAATTCAGAGAAGATTCAAATATTGTTCATAGATAGACTTGATCATAAACCCACAATTCATCAGTCTCAACAAACACACCGCAAAAACAAGATTACATCAAATAGTTCTCCATAAGAGAGGGGGAGAACATTGTATTGAGATCCAAAAAGAGAGAAGAAGCCATCTAGCTACTAACTATGGACCCGTAGGTCTGAGGTGAACTACTCACACTTCATCGGAGGGGCTATGGTGTTGATGTAGAAACCCTCCGTGATCGACGCCCCCTCCGGCGGAGCTCCGAAACAGGCCCCAAGATGGGATCTCGTGGATACAGAAAGTTACGGCGGTGGAATTAGGGTTTTGGCTCCGTATATGATCGTTTGGGGGTACGTAGGTATATATAGGAGGAAGGAGTACGTCGGTGGAGCAACAGGGGGCCCACGAGGGTGGAGGGCGCGCCCCCCTACCTCGTGGCCTCCTCTTTTGTGTCTTGACGTAGGGTCCAAGTCTCGAGGATCTTGTTCGTTGAGAAAATCACGTTCCCGAAGGTTTCATTATATTTGGACTCCGTTTGATATTCCTTTTCTTCGAAACCCTAAAACAGGCAAAAAAACAGCAATTCTGGGCTGGGCCTCCGGTTAATAGGTTAGTCCCAAAAATAATATAAAAGTGGATAATAAAGCCCAATAATGTCCAAAACAGTAGATAATATAGCATGGAGCAATCAAAAATTATAGATACGTAGGAGACGTATCACTCCACCGCGCGACCCCATCCTATCCGGACCCGTCTGTTTGGGGTAAAACGGACAAACGAGGCGGCCCAGTGCGCGACGGCCCGGACCCATCTGGTCCGTTTTGTGTCTGGGCCGACCCATTTCGAGTGCATCTTTGCGTCGGGTTTGGGTCGCCGCGGACACCGAACGGACACGCCGCTCGTCCGCGTCTGGCCGCGTGGCGGGGCGGCCACCTACCTCCCACCCGCCAACGTCAATGCACACTGGTAGCCGACCCCACCTGTCATCGGCCCAGTGGAAGGTCGCCGTCCTTAAATGGGGAACCCGTGGACCGATCGTCGTCCACACTAGCCCACTCCATCTCGCGGCCTCCTCGAAACCCGACCGCGCTAAACCCTAGCCCTCCCTTATCGAGCTCGTCGGTCGGCCACCTCAAAGCCATGGGCTTCTGGAACCGCAAGGGGAAGCATGACGGCGAGGCCGGATCCTCGTCGGGGCGCCGCGCCGGCTCCGTGAAGAAGGAGGCCGCCACGCCGGGCCCCCGCGCCGCCCGCTTTCTCCATCGCCCCCACGTCCGCCGGCGAGCGCGACCGGCACTACATCCGCGCGTCGGTGTGCCGCCGTTATTGGGAGACGAGGACGCCGCTCCCCTGGAGCGACGTCCACCTCCCCAACAACTGGCACCTGTCCGTCGATCGTGTGTCGATCCCGTGACCGCGTTCCACCCGGATCTGCTAGGCCAGGGGTGGGGCTGGTCCTACACTACACCGGAGATGGCCGCCGCCGTGGGCGTGAACTGGTGCGCCACTCCGCCGCAGTCACCGGAGCAGGAGGCGGCGCCACGGGAGTAGGTCGTGCAGGCACCTCCCGCCGTCCAGCCCGCCCCCGTCTACCACGCACCGCCGGCCCACCTCTGGACGCCGCCGGCCTACGTGGACCTCGTCAGTGACGCCAGTGGCCACTGAAGATGGTGATGGCGACGACATCGACGAGCACGGGCAGGAGCGCGCTGGCGGCGGCCGTTTTTATTTTCTTTTTTATGTTTAATTATGTCAAGTTGGACGTGAAATCGGGCCGTTTTGTGGCTGTGACGACCCTAACTAAGTTTTATGTTTATTAAACTGCGCTTATTTAATTTTTTAGTCATTTTATTTACGTTTTTCTATTTTTTTAAATCATGTTCAACGCATACGTGATTTGGGGTGCGGCCGCGCGGTGGGCGCACGCACGACCCAGCGGACAAGACCGGACACGGGCGAACCCATCGCCGCCCCAAAGGAATAAAATCCGGTCAAATCAGCCGTTCGTTTAAGGTCGCGCGGTGGAGATGGCGTTACTACGTGTGTTGTGTAGAGATCGTAGAGGACACAAGCTGACAAGTATTATTGCTTTGCTATGCAGGAGTAGCAAGCACGTGCGATCGGTGGATAATCTTGTAAAACACGGCCGTGCCCGCCGCTGGTTTCGCGGAATGCGCAGCCGTATACTCCCTCAGCAGCCGGCCGGGCGGCCGGGTTTAATCGTCAGGCATGGACAAGGAGCCGTAGCAGGCGTCTAGGGCCGGCCAGGCCGCGTCAATTCTGTGGACGGGGACGGGACTGGAGATCAGCAGAGCACATGCGTGTACGCATATCTCGGTTTGACCCAGTCTAGCAGATATGGCCCTGTCGTGAGTACTACGAGTAGCAGCATTCACACGACATGGAGGCTCTAGAGACCTAGGTAAGGTACGGCCGTGAACAACGGGTACCACTGCCGCAGATCTAGAGCCGTGGCGCCACCAGCTCTCCTTTTTCTTTCTGCCATGTGACACGAGTAAATAGCCACGAGAAAAATCTATTGGCGCGCAATATGTTAGGCTACAGGATTCCAAATGCAGCATTTCAGGAACCGTCAGAAAGATATTTCAACGTATCCCCTCGTTTCAGGATTTATCTTTTTACTAATAAAATCATTAGTGCCATTAGTGTTTCTGTCCGTCCGTCTAAAATTACATCGAAATTGCCGTCAATTACCCACTACGTCACCTGTAAATAAAAAATGATTTGATTTTTTTTTCAAAGTCGCTCGGTCTTATAAAGTGTTACCCTTATGTATGTGATAAGCACACAACCACCGCAACGGCTAAGGCCTCAGTCTTCCACACTTGAGACCCTGGTTTGATATCATGGGCTAAGCTATTCTCTGATTTTCTCTCTAAACAGCAAGCACGCTTCCTCCTATGAACGCTTCCTCCTACGAATGGGGCATGATGTTCTTTCTTTTTTAATTTCATTTTTGCTTTTTATTTTCTCATTTTAGTTTTTGTTTTTCCTTTTTAAAATTATTTTTGGATTTCCAAAAAAATCTAAATTTCAACAAGTTGTGTGTTTAAAAAAATAGACAAATAATAAAATGTTTGTGGATTCAAAATATGTTCGGGAAATCATAAAATATTCATCATTTAAAAAAATGTTTGCATGTCACAAAAACATGTACGATTTCAAAAAAAAAATATGTGAAATAAAAAATGTCATGATTTTTAAAAAATGCTCGTGTATTCAAAACATATTCGGGAATTTTTCAAAATATGCATGAAATTATAGAAAATGTTCACAAAAATTCAAACAGACCCGTAAAAAACGAGCAAAATGAACCGTCACTTACATAGAGGTTTTTTTAGGGGATCATTAGAGGTTGTTTTATGATTTTATTTAGTCCATCGTGTGTCGAGTAAATAAAAGGATTCTGTGTTCTATACAACGTTGAGCCCCCAAAAAATTGACACAGCTTCCTATCGGTTAGTTTTTGTAACCTATATGAAAATGACCAAATGTATAATTTGCTTTCGTACATAACTATGTTTATTCCGGTACAACTGTTTTACTGGTCATGGAAAACACCGTGATGCTAGGTCAAGGTGAGACACATTATTCATCAGTCTAGCTCAGGCAGGGTCCATCAATGTCGTTTGCCTAGCCGAAAAATCTAGGAAATCAAGTCATGATGAGACCATCACATTTTCAGTTTTCGAAATGACATTTTGAAAGTCCCTTATCTCATCATGACATGATTCAGACGTAGTTTATGAAATGACAATTTAAAAGTCTTTATCTCATCCCGGCATAATCTGCATAATATAATTATTTTTCTCCTTTTGCAACGTATGGACATATTGCTAGTATTTACCAAACCACTAAGCGTCATGATGTTCAGTGGATGTGGTTGTATTATAGGTCATCGTGGATCAAACTTCAGGTTTAATGCCTTGGTTGTCTACCAAGCTGAATACGTTTTCCAATGATCAAAGTGTGTCATTCAAGTATGTGGCATCCATGTCGAGATCGACAATCTTCTAACTCCGGTAACTCATCAATACAACAAGTGAAAGTTATACCTTGCAGTTCATCTGGTTAGAGCGGAACGGTCGCGTCATGTCTTTGAGAATAGGTCCTTCTCTTGCACTCGGGTAGTTAGGCTTATATGCGGAGTTCCAACTTTGGAAGAGAGCGAAGGATAGAAATGATTTTGGGGAGTTGTCTCGTTTTCTATCATGGGGCGGAGTCGAGTTAATTGCTAGTGATTCACTCGGCTTGTAAATTGGAACCGTTCTCTCCTTAATACACAAGGCACGCAACTCTCTTGTGTGGTCTTAATTTGTTTATAAAATATACTCCCTTCGATCAAAATTAATTGGCATGGCTCTAGTACAACTTCGGTACAAAGTTGTATTAAAGCCGCGTCAACTAATTTTGATCGGAGGGAGTACCAGAGATTTTTTGTATCAATATTAAAGTTTCCCCTCCCTACTGATTATCAACTGGGAACAATAATGGCTGGTTAATCAAGAAAAATAGGGGGGAAACATGATACAACAGTCCAAACCCTACCCAAGCTAGATTTTTTAGGGAAAATTGGGGCTTTTAATGTCAACATCAGAAACATAATACAACTTGCAGTCAACATCCAACACATTCTGTGCCTTATAATCTTTCAAAAGGAAGACTGAGATTTTCCAGCAATAGCCTATTACGACATAATGAGAAAACAAGGCGTCCTTGCAAAGTTAGGCGCAATATTGTAGTAGAGCAATCTCCGGTAGAATGTCTAGCGAGAGCAGGTACTACTCCACTGGAGTTCCTTAAGATGAAGAAAACATTATCAAATCCTTGCATTGAGGCATTGAAGCAAAGATGATGCCTTATATCCCAGTGTCTCGGTCTCGATGGAATATTGTTTTTCTTTAGTATCGCAGGGTTGGCAATCTGTGAAAAAAGAAGAAGCCTCATCCAGAGAGTGCACGAGCAATCAGAGCATCAAGAACGAGCGCTTAGGTTTGACTTCCAATGACGAAACAATATACAAGGGGATGGCTTGGACACAAATTGAAATGTAAAGAACAAAAAAGGCAAGTTAGGTGACCCCCCCCCCCCCCCCCCCCCCCCCCACCCCCCCCCCCCCCCCCATGAAAAAAAAAAAAAAGGCAAGTTGGGGGGCCCCCCCCCCCCCCCGCTCGCCCATGGACATCACCATGTCGAAGTCACGTCCGAGATTCCAAGACGGGCCCCGGACACCTATTAAGTCACCAACAAGGGCTAAAGATAAGGTAGCACAAGAAGAGGTGAATATTTTCCTTGATTCTTATCCACTTGATATGATGAAGGATAATATGTTTCCTGATGAATAGAACCTTTTGTACTTAGGTGTGAAGTAGGTGCATGATAAAGAATGAAGAGATGCACATTCAGATGTGTGTAACTACCATACCACCTACACCCGGCACTACCGAACTCGACTAATAACCTCTCAAGCGCTAAGGGGGTCAACTATTGAAAAAATAGAAGTGGTGGGGATCAAACTATTGAAAAATATTTTCCCATGCATGTATAGGTGTCCCTTTGAGGAGGTGGCTTATGTGGTGATGTGGCAAGCGCATGTTCAGATAAATAGAGTAGTGTGGATAGCCTACTTAACTATATAGGACACCACAAGTGTTTTAACTATCATGGTGCAATTTGCACCTTTATATACTAAAAAAGTTATATAAATAAATTAATTAAATAATGTCAAAATTCGCACACAATTTACACGAAAATTGCGTTTTCTATAATATGCAAGAATACGCATATAGTAGTGAAAAATTGCAAAAACATGTTTCAAAAAAGGAGTGAATTAGTGGCATTGTTATTACCCTTAAAGAATAAAGAAAATGAAATAATAGCTAGAAACATAAAAAAGGAAATTTTATAGGGAAGAATGAATTAGTGGCGTTGGTATTACCCTTAAAGAAGAAAGAAAAATGAAATATAAGCTAGACAAAGACAAAATAATGAAGTTTTATAAGGAAGAATGAATGGGTGACGTTGATATTACCCTTTAAGCAGAAAAAGCGAAAAATAATTGAAAAAAACTTGCACGCAACCTTGCACTAAAATTGCACCTTTCGTAATATGGAAAAGTATAGTTTATACACATATTGTATAGTACTTACGTGTATACAATTTGTAAGAAAGAATGAATTGGTGACATTGGTATTACCCCTGAAAAAAAGAATTAAAATGAATAATGACACGAATTGCACACAACTTACATGAAAATAACACATTTATACAATATGCAAGTATAAACATACAATAGTGCAATCTTTAAAAAAAAAACAATTTAAGAAGGAATAAACTAGTAGGACTGTTATTATCCTTAATGAAGAAATCAAATCAAATAAAACTAAATCAAAATCAAAATGATGAACTCCTATAAGGAAGAATGGATTTGTGACATTCAATTACCCATAACAAATAAAATATAATATAACAAATAATGACAAAATTTGCACATGATTTACGTAGAAATTGATTATTTATAATATAAGAACAAGGATATGATAGTGAAAGTTTTGCAAAAAATAACTTTTCAAAGACAGAATGACTTAGTGGCATTGCTATTACCCTTAAAAAAGAAAGAAAGAAAAGAATGTTTTATAAGAAAAATGAATTAGTGGCATTGGTTCGAAACCTAAAATAGTTAGTTCCTGCCTGCACAAGCTAGACATCCGAGGATATATCAAATATGCAAGGGATAGACAGTGCAATGCATAGACAAAAGAGCAAACAGTAACGACTACAGGCCCATTACCATGATCAATTGACCCAAAAAGAGAGTAAGTTGAAAACAACAAGCCTAAAACAGGACAAAACACGCAGTAGAAGAAAAAAAAAAACGAGCATGAATCTTAAAAGCCAAAATCAATGGCCAGAAAATCGACTGATCCAAATCCAAAATTCTGTTGACTGACATATCGCTAAAGTGATTTAACAAAACAGGCGTGTACATCAATGCCAGGGGCATCCCTTTTTTTCTACCGGAAGAAACTACCGTTGATGCTCGGTCTACTGGCTGTAGTATGAGATTTGGAACCTGTGATAATATGATTTGTACACTTCTTAAACCCGGTTCAGAGTGGTGTACTACACCTGCAAGCAAAGCAACTGGCAAAATTCCCGGTGGTACACAAATAATCATTTCTTGGTTAAGGGACAACCGCAGAGGGCATGCATGCAAGGGTAGGCTACTCCTACACGCCTACTACACCAAAGCGAGGTCTCTTGTACTTGTGTCCGTAGACAAGGTGTTGACTTTTTTGCTCATACCTTTACTCCTGTTCGTTGACCTTCTCGTCACGCAGCTAGCCGACGCATGTGCCGCTGCTACTACTTCCACCGGCCTACGTACGGAGGACGTAGACTACTGACTACATAGCAAGTCATGAATACACTTGCATGCATCCGGGCCGTCCAGCGTCCGATCGGCCGGACGTCCTTGCTCACGCGTTACAGCTCTGAGCTGGTGAGCCTGCCCGCCCGCCTGGTTGGTGCACGATGCACAGTGCACCCTCCTCGTCTACATTTACTTTGGGTGCATGCATGCATGGTACCAATGGCGCAGCAGCTTAAAGTACCAAGGCGCACACGAGCCGGCCCGGCCGGCCATTACTCCACTCCCACTGCCGCTCCGCTTTACTCATGCCTCCCTTGCGCCGCATGCCCGCCGCTCGCTCTCCCGTCACACAAAGGTGACGGTCGATCGACCGATGGATCACAAGGGTGAAAAACGCTGGCGGAAAAGGCCACCTTTAATGCGGGCCTCCGGCCGGCCGGAGAAGTTACCGATGCGCATGTCAGCGTGTGCGTGTGCATGTGTGTGGCGCTGACCGGCGGCTGCGGGCGGTCAAAGTTAGACCCTGCGGCCCGCGGTGGCGCCGCGCGATCTGGATTAACTCCGGCGGGAGGCGGCCGGGATTCCAGCGCTGGCCGTGACGCGCGCACCATGGAAAGGGGCGCTAGCTACCGGAGTCCGTTTGTCCGTTTGTTTGTTTGGAAAAGCGTTTGATTTCGAGATGCCAGCTCAGCTCAGACCCACCCAGAACGAGTCAAAGGTTTGCATGGATGGACACCAGCGGTGCTCTCGCTTGGCATGCAATGCATGCATGCATGCAGACGAACCCTCCTGGAGTTGGAGGAGGTTTGCGGTGCGACAAACATGCTTAGCACACGCGCCGAGTTGGACTTTGGCCGTGGCTTGTAACACCAAACTATAACGTGCAGTGTGATTGTTCTCGGATTTTTTTTCTTTTTCGTTTCCGTTTGGGAGACGGCGGCCGGAGGTAACGGGCCACGGCGTGGCACGCAGGTCGCAACATGGCATATGGTGCCACGCCACGGCCACGCAGAGCGGGCGGGCGTGCGATTAATGCACGCGGCATCCATCGCATCGCAAGGCGGCATGCACAGTGTCGCAGCTGCAGCTGCAGTGTACCGCCCCACCACTAGGCTGACTTTGCCACGAGACCGGAGTAAATGCACACTCTGGCCACTTTCCCTTTCTCCCTGCCTCTGCACGCACCTCCCTATCTCCCTCTCTCTCTATTTTGACTGCTCAAGGAAGGAGCCATGGCTCGCAGGCTACAGTACTCCTACCACCCTGGCTAGCTGTCTCGGTATCCTGGCCGTGGTAAAAGCGGCCGGGAGCTAAACAGCCCAGGTAATCGCAAGGTCAGCGCCGTGCTTTGCTCTGGGCCTTGGGCGTGACCACCGAGCGTAACCGTGTATATATACGCGCCTACACCGCACCCCTGCTCTGGACCCTGCAGCGAGCGAGCCTTGCTTGTCCTCACCCTCCTCCCTCACCCCGCTCCCTCCAGCGCACCACAGCCTCCGTCTCCACCTCACCTCAGTCTAGCCTCCTCTCCTCACCTCACTCCCTTTGTAGCGTAGCAGCGGCCCGCGTCACGCGATCCTGCTCGTATACGGCGCCGGTGGCTAGACCTCTTGTCCCCGCCCATCTCGCAACTGCAGCAAAAGGCGACCGACCCCTCCGTCCCTTTCTCCCTCTCATCCCGTTCGGTGTAGCCGAGGTAGCAAGCGGGGGAGCGGGAGAGAGCATGGGGAGGCCGCCGTGCTGCGACAAGGAGGGCGTCAAGAAGGGCCCCTGGACGCCGGAGGAGGACCTCGTGCTCGTCTCCTACGTCCAGGAGCACGGCCCCGGCAACTGGCGCGCCGTCCCCACCAGGACCGGTACGCATCCGTCCATCTTCTTCTTCTTCTTCTTCTTCTTCTTCTTGCCGGTTTTTGTCTTCGTTTTCTGTGGATCACGTGGTTGATTGTGGACTAAATCCCTCTGGTGTGCAGGCCTGATGCGGTGTAGCAAGAGCTGCCGGCTCCGGTGGACCAACTACCTGCGCCCGGGGATCAAGCGCGGCAACTTCACCGACCAGGAGGAGAAGCTCATCGTCCACCTCCAGGCGCTGCTCGGCAACAGGTGGGCCGCGATCGCCTCCTACCTCCCCGAGCGCACCGACAACGACATCAAGAACTACTGGAACACGCACCTCAAGCGCAAGCTGCAGGCGGGGGGCGACGCGGCGGCCAAGCCGGCGGCCCAGAGGCCCGCCTCCTCCTCCAAGGGCCAGTGGGAGAGGCGGCTGCAGACGGACATCAACATGGCGCGCCGCGCGCTGCGCGAGGCGCTGACCACGCTCGACGACATCAAGCCGCAGCAGCCCGACGCGGCCGACGGCGTCAATGGGCCTGCCGCAGCCGGCGCCGACAGCGGCAGCCCGGCGGCCTCGAGCTCGTCGGCCGCGTCGCTGTCCCAGTGCTCGCCCTCCGCGGCCGGTCCGTACGTGCTCACCACCGCGAACATCTCGCGGATGCTCGACGGGTGGGCCAGCAAGGGCCGCAGCGCCGTCCCCGCGGCCGACAGCCCCTCCGGCTCGTCGGCGTCGGAGGTTTCCTACGGCAGCGGCGCGGCCGCCCGTGCGCTGGGGTCCGCGTTCGAGTACGACAGGAAGCCGGCCGTTCTGGCGCCGGATCAGACGCAGCTGAACGCGATCGAGACGTGGCTCTTCGCCGACGACAACATCAACAACGACCACCATGGCCACGGAGGCGGCGGCAGCGGCCTGCTCGGCGTCCCCGCCACCCTGGGCTACCCTTTCTAGCTAGCTCCACCGTGCCAAGTTATCAAGGTCGATGTTCCCCTAGCTCGCGTTAGTGATGTGAGGAGTGTGCTCACTGCATGCCCACCTAACGAAAACTACATAGATCCTCTAGTAGTAGTACCTCGGTGGCTATGGCAATCAGCTTCCTTGGTCTCCTGTGTTACTTAGGATCTGCATAGTTTTCATTTAGGGAAAAGAAGGGAGGTTGTGGTAGCTAGCGCTCCTGTTATTTACTGCTGTAACTGTGACTTGGTACTATGTTCATGGGTTTTGGGTTCTGTACTTTGAAGTAGATCCGCTGTTTGCAAGCTGCAAAATGTGGACGAATAAAGTCAGTGTGTCAATTAGTACATGTCATGTAACCACTATGCCAAATACTGGTACCTGTCATATATCTATCACTAATTAAGTAAGTTGATTAATCTTTGGAGTATGTCAATTACTGCCTGTCATATATTTCCACCACTAATTGGCCAGTATGCCAAATACTGGTACATGTCGTATATATGTATCACTAGTTATGCCAGTAAGTTGATTAATCATCTATCTGTCTTTAAGTGGGGAAATAGTTTCATTTTGTTTCTCTCTATTTCCTGTTTTTTTTTTTTGCTTCCTCGGAGCAGTCCACTACATGACAACGCTTTGTCCCTCGGGTGATTAGCTGAGTTGATACCAATTGATCGAACCTCAAATTTGACTTGGTGCGTGTATTTTTCTACAATTGATTTGGCGTCTAAAGCTGTTCAAGAGTTCGTACTTTTAGAAAATCTGAGAACAAACACTATTCCATTCACGCGTGAGAATAAACGCTAGATGAACAAAATATTACTGCTCCTTCTGCAAACAAATATAAGAGCATTTAGATCACAGTGGGCGTATCTAGATCTGCATGAGCATATTTGTAACATTGACCATAAAGTAGTTAACTCTCAAATGACTTACACAATTATATATATAGTAGATTAATTCATTTTATAGCATGGTAAACATTATCATAGATTTGTATGAATAATTTTGTAAAATCACCCGAATTAAATCTCTGCCCATGAAGAAACGAATGCTCTGTATCTATATAAGTGTTTCTTTTATATAGAAAATAATAAGCTATTTTTTTGTGGTAGCCAATAATATACATATAGATAGGCCACAGCGAGACATTTCATAAAGCATCACACCATATCATCTATATAAAGACAAGCGCCCAAAGCACAACTGAAAACTAGAAAGAAAGGTACAATGCTGGGGGCACCAGCTTAACATTATGCCCATGCATCCAAATAAAAACCACAGCTAGCTCGCGGCAGGAGGGGCCGCAGCAATCGACGTGCCACGACACGAAACTTCTTGATGAGATCATCAATTGTGTTGCCCTCCTCCTGCTTACTAAATATTCTCAATTGGTGCAAGGAAAAAACGCGGATTGCCGCCCAAATATGTTGTGTGATGGCTTAAATTTGAATACGTGGTGCTCTGAGGGTGCTTGCAAGACTAGTTTGTAAAGAAAAACCTGGTCTCATCCACCCATGTGTATGTGACTACACACTGGTTAATTTACCATGGACAAACTATCACATGAACATATTTGATCACATGCATTTTTTCATATCTACGGATAGAACCCGTCTGGGAAATATAAGAGACATTAATTAAAATATGTATATAACCAGTGATAGATCTGCAACGGTACATGTTCTGTATAGTAATTGAGAAATCGGGAGGGAATTTTCTCATGGATGAACAGTACCACAAAAAAGTGGTAACTTATTTTCAAAAAATTCTAAATTGTTTTTGTGGATGTTCATGTTAGTGCCACAAGCGCGCTTGACAGTTTTCATGCGACACGGAGCAGTAGTGTTTTGTTGGTGAAAAAACAAATTTGGGTGACATTTTGGGGTAACATTTGCTGTTCTAATTCGTTTTTTTCTTTGCAAAGGCCAAAATGTTTGACTTTTTTTGCCTAAAACTTTGCAGGTAGCATTTGAATGTGACTATAAATACATGAAAATTTTGTTGAGATTTTTTTTGACATTTTAAAAATTATTTCTCACGCGCAGGAGCACGGGCTCCGAGGAGCCAAATTGGATTTCTCATAGTAATTCATAAAGCATCACACCATATCATCCATATAAAGACAAGTGCCAAAAGTACAACTGAAAACTAAAAAGAAAGGTACAATGCTGGGGCACCAGCTTAACAATATGCTCATGCATCCAAATCTAAACCATAGCTATCTCACGGCGGGAGGGGCGGCAACAATCAATGTGCCATGACACGGAACTTCTCGATGAGATCATTAATTGCGTCACGCTCTTGCTGCTTACAAAGTATTCTCAATTGCTGCAAGAAAACCGCAAAGTTTATATATGGCATTAGATAGGCGATGCAAAGGAATGTGTTCAGTGAAAAGCTATGCTGCCAAAACCCAACCACTAGATTTTGCGGTCGCGGATAGAGCTATTCTGCATAATTTCAAAGAAGTCCGGAAAATTGCATGGGCTTTCTTTCAAGACACCCAACAACTTCCTTCAGGCAACTCCAAAGGAACTGTGCAGTCACACACATGAACATAATGTGGTTAAAGTCATCATCCACATCACACAGGGGGCAACAACCATCATCAGGGCCACTTTGCTTAAGCACCTGCACTCCCGATGGAATTTGACTACAAACAAGCTGCCAAAGAAAGATACATAGTTTGATGGAGATTTTGACATCCCAAATCCAAGTCAGCTCATCAGGTCCAGGGAGGTTCCAATGGCTTGGTCGAGTGATAATGTTTACTACATACTTCTATTCTTGTAGACTTTGTTGAGCCTTCAAGCACAGAGTTTTGTAGGACAACAAGTTTCTCTCAAGTGGATGACCTAACGTTTATCAACCTGTGGGAGGTGTAGGATGAATATATTCTCCTCTCGAGCAACCCCGCAATAAGATACAAGAAGTCTCTTGTATCCCCAACACACTTTATACAATTTTCAATCATATTAGTAAAAAGTTTTGTAATGTCGACTCGACTTCGGCCAAGGAGTATGGAAGGGGGATTCCTACAGGCAGTCGGCTCTGATACCAACTTGTGACGCCCCTGATTTGACCGTACACTAATCATACACGCAAACATGTACGGTCAAGATCAGGGACTCACGGAAAT
Organism: Triticum urartu; assembly: GCF_003073215.2. Classification (NCBI taxonomy): domain Eukaryota; kingdom Viridiplantae; phylum Streptophyta; class Magnoliopsida; order Poales; family Poaceae; genus Triticum; species Triticum urartu. Next base: position 101,719,112 of record NC_053023.1, read on the forward strand.
ATACAACAACACAACTCTACAAATAAAATAAGTCATACAAGCATCATATTACAAGCCAGGGCCCTCAAGGACACGAATACAAGAGCTCGATCATAGACGAGTCAGCGTAAGCAACAATATCTGAATACAGACATAAGTTAAACAACTTTGCCTTAAGAAGGCTAGCACAAACTGGGATACATATCGAAAGAGGCGTAGACCTCCTGCCTGGGATCCTCCTAACCCACTCCTGGTCGTTGTCAGAGGCCTGCACGTAGTAGTAGGCACCTCCAGTGTAGTAGGAGTCATCATCGATGGTGGCATCTGGCTCCTCGACTCCATCGTCTGGTCGCAACAACCAGGTATAGAAAGGGAAAGAGAGGGGGAGCAAAGCAACCATGAGTACTCATCCAAAGTACTCGCAAGAAAGGAGCTACACTACATATGTATGCATTGGTATCAAATGGAAAAGGGGTATCATATGTGGACTGAACTGCAGAATGCCGAAATAAGAGGGGGATAGCTAGTTCTATCGAAGACTATGCTTCTGGCAACCTCCATCTTGAAGCAGTAAGAGAGTAGATGGTAAGTTCACCAAGTATCATCGCATAGCATAATCCTACCCGGTGATCCTCTCCTTGTCGCCCTATTGGAGAGCGATCACCGGGTGTATCTGGCACTTGGAAGGGTGTGTTTTATTAAGTATCCGGTTCTAGTTGTCATAAGGTCAAGGTACAACCCCTGGCCATCCTTTTACCGAGGGACACGACTATTCAAATAGATAAACTTTCCTGCAGGGGTGCACCACATTTCCCAACATGCTCGATCCCCTTTGGCCGGACACACTTTCCTGGGTCATGCCCGGCCTCGAAAGATCAACACGTCGCAGCCCCACCTAGACACAACAGAGAGGTCAGCACGCCGGTATAAATTCTATGGCGCAAGGGTCTGGGCCCATCGCCCATTGCACACCTGCATGTTGCGAGGGCGGCCAGAAGCAGACCTAGCCTCCCTAATACAAGAGGAGGTGTTCCAGTCCAATCCGGCACACGCTGCTCAGTCGCTGACGTCATGAAGGCTTCGGCTGATACCATGACGTCGAGTGCCCATAACTGTTCCCGCGTAGTTGGTTAGTGCGTATAGGCCAATGGCCAGACTCAGATCAAATACCAAGATCTTGTTAAGCGTGTTAATTGAATTAACCACGGACGCCAACCAGGGCCAGGCCCACCTCTCTCCTAGGTGGTCTCAACCTACCCTGTTGCTCCGCCACAAAGATTCACTCAGAGGGCTGTCGGGACAAACGTCCTTTCAGACCCAATCCGTGAATCACTCGTGGGGTACTCTATGAGCCGACCCGTCTTTAGTCACCAGAAGTATCATATATTATGTATAAGTATATACCCGTGATTACCTCCCGAGTGATCACGGCCCGATAGTATAGCATGGTAGACAGACAAGAATGTAGGGCCACTGATGATAAACTAGCATCCTATACTAAGCATTTAGGATTGCAGGTAAGGTATCAATAACTGTAGCAACAATGACACGCTATGCATTAGAATAGGATTAACAGAAAGCAGTAACATGGTACACTACTCTAATGCAAGCAGTAGAGAGAAGAATAGGCGATATCTAGTGATCAAGGGGGGGGGCTTGCCTGGTTGCTCTGGCAAGTAGGGGTCGTCAACAACGTAGTCGACCGGGGCACCAGCAGTGGCGTCAGTCCCGTAGTCTACCGGAGAGAAGAGGGGGAAGAAACAATGAATACAATGCAAACAGATGCATAACGATGCATGACATGACAAGTAACGGTGCTAGGTGTGCCCTAACGCAGTAGGAGGTGATACCGACGAAGGGGGAAAACAATCGAGAAAGTATTCCCGGTGTTTCGCGTTTTCGAACAGACGAACCGGAGAGGGAAAGTTGCGTGTTCGCTATGCTAGGGATACGTGGCGCATGAATGGGCTGCGTATTCGGATTCATCTCGTTGTTCTGAGAAACTTTCATGTACAAAGTTTTTCCATCCGAGCTACGGTTTATTTTATATTAATTTTAAAAGATTTAAATCATTTTTAGGATTTATTTAATTATTTTAATTCAACATCCGAGCAGTCAACAGGGTGTTGACTAGGTCAAACTGACGTGTGGGTCCCAGCTGTCATTGACTGTAAACTAACCTAACAAATTAATTAACTAAACTAAGTGATTAGGTTAATCTAATCAGGATTAATTAATTCTTTAATTAATTAATTAATTAATTAATATTTTAATTAATTTTGTTATTACTTATCAAGTAATTATTTAATTTCCTTTTTTAAACGTTCAAGGGCTGGCCCCATGTGCCATAGGCACATGGGCCATAGCGGGCACGCGGGTAGCGGTTACGGGCGCCTGCGGGGCGTGCGCCCGCGTGTCGGCTCGAGGCCACCAGTGGAGGCACCGACCGCAGTGGTGGCCGGAGCAGCGCCGCGAGGGGAGGCCGTTTGCCAGGGTAGCCGGGGTTGGGAGCGGCACGGGGCGAAGCGATGGTATGGGGCGGCGGCCGGAGGAGCCGCCGGAGCCGTGCTAGGGCGGCGGCACGCTAGCAGGCGGTGGGGAGTAGAGGCGGGAGGCGGGGTGATGCAGAATGGCGCGAAGAGGAGCCGGGCAGCGGCGATGAGGCAAGTCGGCACGGCTGTGGCCACACGGGCATGCGCGGTCCACGGCGGCCGCGGGCGGGGCACAAGGCAAGGCAGGCTGGAGGTGCGAATGACGATGGTGGGAGGCACGGCGTGGGCGACGGCAAGTGCTGGGAGGGGTGTGCGGGGGGGGGGGGGGGGTTATGGAGAGGAGTGGGGTGGGGCCGGCCTGGTGGCCTGGTTGGGCTGCTTGCTCAGTTGGGCCAGGGGCCCAGCGGGGAGGGGGCTTTGCCTTTTTCCTCTTTTTTGTTTTGTTTTATTTTCACCTTTTATTTTTATTTATTTTATTTTCTGTTTTAAATCATTTTAAAATATTTAGGCATTTTCTAAAAATGAGTTTTCTCCATAATAATTACCAGTGCAAAATTTGGCACCCACCAAACATTTTTGTCAATTTTTGAATACATTTGTTGTTTGCGATATTTTGAATTGATTTTTCAATCGGTTTTGAACTAAGGAAAGATTAGCGACAGTAACAGAGGTGACATGGCATCATTAGCACGGGTTTACTGTAACATAATTATCCAGGCGTTACAAAACTCCTCCACTACAAGAAATCTCGTCCCGAGATTTAGGAGGTAGAAGGAAACAGTGCAGGGTATTCATCGCGCAGGCGGTCCTCGCGCTCCCAAGTGGCTTCACCTTCAGAGTGATGCGACCAATGGACCTTGAGGAACTTGATCGCCTTCTGACGTGTGCGGTGTTCAGCTTGGTCGAGAATGCAGACCAGATGCTCTTTATAGGAGAGGTCCTGTTGCAATTCGAGCACTTCATGATCCACTGCTCGGATTGGATCCTTGAAGCAACGGCGGAGCTGTGACACGTGGAACACATCATGAACCTGAGAAAGGTTTGACGGAAGCTCCAATTGATATGCCACTTTTCCACGCCTTTCAAGAATAGTGAATGGGCCAATATAGCGAGGAGATAGCTTGCCCTTGATCCCGAAGCGGTGAGCTCCCTTCATTGGTGTAACTCGAAGATATGCCTTTTCGCCAGGTTGATAGACCATGTCTTTGTGATGACGGTCATACTGACTTTTCTGACGTGACTGAGCAGTCTTAAGATTCTCGCGAATAATGCGGAATTGTTCTTCGCTGTTGGATAATATCCGGACCGAAGAGTGGATGTTCCCCAGTTTCTGATCAGTACAGAGGGGTTCGACACTTTCGTCCATATAACACTTCGAAGGGGGCCATCTTCAGACTAGCTTGATAGCTATTATTATAAGAGAACTCGGCATACGGAAGAGATTCCTCCCATTTCTTGCCGAAGGAAATTACACAAGCTCGAAGCATGTCTTCGAGAACTTCGTTGACACGTTCAACTTGTTCTTGCGACCAAGGATGGAACGTAGTACTGAACGACAGATGAGTTCCCATAGCTTCTTGGAAACTTGCCTAGAATCTTGAAGTGAACAAGCTGCCACGGTCTGAACTGATAACCAGTGGAATACCATGATGTGAAACAATTCTGGACACGTAGAGAGTTGCAAGCTGACTAGCAGTGATTGTTTCTTTGACCGCCAGAAAATGAGCAACTTTAGAAAGCCGGTCAATGACGACAAGGATAGCATCATTACCTTTCTGCGATTTGGGGAATCCAGTGACGAAGTCCATTTCAACATGGTCCCATTTCCATTCAGGAATAGAGATAGGTTGCAGAGTTCCAGCAGGCCTTTGATGTTCAGCTTTGATACGACGGCAAACGTCACACTCAGCAACATAACGAGCAATGTCTTGCTTCATATTAGACCACCAGAATCTCTGACAGATGTCTTGGTACATCTTTGTACTACCGGGATGAATACACAAAGGCGTATCATGAGCTTCTTGGATAACCTCTTGTGTCATATCCTGGCTTTCCTCTGAACATGGCACCACTAGGCGGCCCTTGAAGTACAAGGTGCCATCATCAGCAATGGTGAAGAACGAGGGCTTTCCGCTTAATCTTGTGAGCTTGAGAGTCATGCTTCTGTATCGTTTTGATGTTGTTCACGAGATCTGGTTGAGAAACCAGGGTATTGAGAGAACCCTGGGTAGCAACGTGGATGTTCATCTTGCGGCACTCACGGGCAGGGGGAGCGAGTGCACCTGGAGGAACTATATGGAGGATCAGCTTTCTGAATTCTTCAACAAGCGAGGACCGAACTTTGTGAACCTGGAGGTGGTTGAAGTAAGACTTGCGGCACAAGGCATCAGCCATTACATTAGCCTTTCCTGGGGTATAGGATATACCCACGTCAAAGTCTGCAACAGTCTCCATCCATCTCTACTGACAGAGGTTTAGGTCTGGCTGAGTAAATAGATACTTCAGACTTTGGTGGTCGGTGAAGATCTCACAACGATTACCAAGAAGGTAATGTCGCCACTGCTTTAGAGCATGAATGACAGCAGCAAGCTCGAGGTCGTGAACTGGGTAGTTTTCTTCGTGAGGGCGCAGTTGACAAGAGGCATAAGCAATCACTCTACGCTCTTGCATTAGGACACAGCCTAATCCTTGACGGGAAGCGTCGCAGTAAATGACGAAGTCCTTCTTAGTATCAGGTGGAGCAAGCACTGGGGCAGAAGTCAACTTGTCTTTGAGCTCCTGGAAACTTTCCTGACACTTGTCTGTCCATTGGAACTTGACGCCCTTATGCAACAGGTTAGTCAGAGGCCTGGCAATCTTGGAGAAGTTCTCGACGAATCGATGGCAATAGCTGGCGAGACCGAGAAAACTTCGGACTTGCTTGACATTCTTCGGAGGAGTCCAATCGAGAATAGCCTGGACTCGTTCAGGGTTGACGGCAATACCATCCTTAGAGATGACTTGCCCAAGACAGGTTACTTCGGGTACCCAAAATTCACATTTGGAGAACTTGGTGCTACCTCTTGAGCACTGCGTTGGTTTTCCCCGAAGAGGAAGGGATGATGCAGCAAAGTAGCGTAAGTATTTCCCTCAGTTTTTGAGAACCAAGGTATCAATCCAGTAGGAGGCTACGCGCGAGTCCCTCGCACCTGCACAAAACAAATAAATCCTCGCAACCAACGCAAATAGGGGTTGTCAATCCCTATAGGGCCATTTACGAGAGTGAGATCTGATAGATATGATACGATAATACTTTTGGTATTTTTATGATAAAGATGCAAAGTAAAATAAAGGCAAAGTAAATAGCAAAGGAAATAACTAAGTAATAGGAGATTAATATGATAAAGATAGACCCGGGGGCCATAGGTTTCACTAGTGGCTTCTCTCGAGAGCATAAGTATTCTACGGTGGGTGAACAAATTACTGTTGAGCAATTGACAGAATTGAGCATAGTTATGAAAATATCTAGGTATGATCATGTATATAGGCATCACGTCCGAGACAAGTAGACCGACTCCTGCCTGCATCTACTACTATTACTCCACTCATCGACCGCTATCCAGCATGCATCTAGAGTATTAAGTTAAAAACAGAGTAACGCCTTAAGCAAGATGACATGATGTAGAGGGATAGACTCATGCAATATGAAGAAAACCCCATCTTGTTATCCTCGATGGCAACAATACAATACGTGCCTTGCTGCCCTTACTGTCACCGGGAAAGGACACCGCAAGATTGAACCCAAAGCTAAGCACTTCTCCCGTTGCAAGAAAGATCAATCTAGTAGGCCAAACCAAACTGATAATTCGAAGAGACTTGCAAAGATAATCAATCATACATAAAAGAATTCAGAGAAGATTCAAATATTATTCATAGATAGACTTGATCATAAACCCACAATTCATTGGTATCAACAAACACACCGCAAAAAGAAGATTACATCGAATAGATCTCCACAAGAGAGGGGGAGAACATTGTTTTGAGATCCAAAAAGAGAGAAGAAGCCATCTAGCTACTAACTATGGACCCGTAGGTCTGAGGTAAACTACTCACACTTCATCGGAGAGGCTATGGTGTTGATGTAGAAGCCCTCCGTGATCGATGCCCCCTCCGTTGGAGCTCCGGAACAGGCCCCAAGATGGGATCTCGTGGATACAGAAAGTTACGGCGGTGGAATAAGGGTTTTGGCTCCGTATCTGATCGTTTGGGGGGTACGTAGGTATATATAGGAGGAAAGAGTACGTCGGTGGAGCAACTGAGGGCCCACGAGGGTGGAGGGCGCGCCTGGTGGGGGTGGGCGCACCCCCTACCTCGTGCCCTCCAGTTTTCTTTCTTGGCGTAGGTTCCAAGTCTCCCGGATCATAATATTCCTAAAAATCACGTTCCCGAAGGTTTCATTCCGTTTGGACTCTGTTTGATATTCCTTTTCTTCGAGACCCTAAAACTGGCAAAAAACAGCAATTCTGGGTTGGGCCTCCGGTTAATAGGTTAGTCCCAAAAATAATATAAAATCGGATAATAAAGCCCAATAATGTCCAAAACAGTAGATAGTATAGCATGGAGCAATAAAAAATTATAGATACGTTGGAGACGTTTCACTTGGCATATAGTTGATGCTCTCGTAGCTTTTCTAGCACAAGTCGAAGATGTTCAGCATGCTCTTCTTTGTTCTTGGAAAATAAAAGGATATCATCCAGATAAACCATGACGAACTTGTCGAGGTAATCCATGAATATATAGTTCATCAGGCAAGAGAAGGTGGCTGGAGCATTTGTTAAGCCGAATGACATGACGGTGTACTCGTATGATCTATATCGAGTCACGAAGGCGGTCTTTGGGATATCCTCTTCACGAACACGGATCTGGTGGTAACCCAACCTCAAGTCAAGTTTGGAGAACACTGATGAACCCGCCAGTTGATCATACAGATCATTGATCCGAGGGAGGGGATATTTGTTCTGAATGGTGGCTTCGTTAATAGGACGATAATCTGGGACCAATCGGTTTGTCCCATCCTTCTTGTTAACAAAGAGAGATGGTGCTCCCCAAGGAGAGCAACTAGGGAAAATGAAACCTTTGCGAAGAGATTTGTCGATTTCCTCCTTAAGCTCAATGAGTTCATGTAGCGGCATCTTGTAGGGTCGTTTGGCTATAGGGGTGGTGCCTGGTTTCAAGTCGATGATGAATTCGATATCCCTAGCAGGGGGAATCCCTGGAAGTTCTCCCGGAAAGACGTCTTGGAATTCACGAATGACGGGAATGTTTTCAATGCCGTCGAGTGGTGCACCGTTCAATGCATTCAAGGCATAAAGCCGTGCCTCGGCATTCTGAACCAGATGAGCCTGGTAAGTAATTATTTAATCAGAAGGGTGTAGTAGATGGACGGTCTTAGTGGCGCAAACTATAGAAGTAGTATGCGCTTTCAACCAATCCATTCCCAGAATGAGATCAATGCTACATGACTTCAGTACGATGAGAGAGACAAGGAATTCCAGTCCTTCAATTTCAATGGGGACGTCGTTGCAAATCATGGAGGTTCGACATTGGCCCGCGGGAGCGTGTACTAATAGCGAAGTGTTCATGTCCTCACATTTAATGTCGTGCAAGCATGCAAAATCTTCTGACATGAATGAAGGCGATGCGCCTGTATCAAATAAAACAGATGCTGGTACTGTATTTACGAGGAGTGTACTGTTGGGGAACGTAGTAATTTCAAAAAAATTCCTACGCACACGCAAGATCATGGTGATGCATAGCAACGAGAGGGAGAGTGTTGTCCACGTACCCTCTTAGACCGAAAGCGGAAGCGTTATAACAACGCGGTTGATGTAGTCATACGTCTTCACGGCCCGACCGATCAAGCACCGAAACTACGGTACCTCCGAGTTCTAGCACACGTTCAGCTCGATGACGATCCCCGGACTCCGATCTAGCAAAGTGTCGGGGAAGAGTTCCGTCAGCACGACGGTGTGGTGACGATCTTGATGTTCTACCGTCGCAGGGCTTTGCCTAAGCACCGCTACAATATTATCGAGGATTATGGTGGAGGGGGGCACCGCACACGACTAAGAGATCTCAAGGATCAATTGTTGTGGCTAGAGGTGCCCCCTGCCCCCGTATATAAAGGAGCAAGGGGGAGGGGCGGCCGGCCATGATGAGGCGCGCCAGGGAGGATTCCTACTCCTACCGGGAGTAGGACTCCCTCCTTTTCCTTGTCCAAGTAGGAGAGGGGGAAGGAAGGGAGAGAAGAGAGGAAGGAAAGGGGGGGCACCGCCCCTCCCTCCTTGTCCAATTCGGACTAGGGGGAGAGGGGGCGCGCGGCCTGCCCTAGCTGCCTCTCCTCTTCTTCACTTTAGGCCCATGAGGCCCATAAACTCCCCGGGGGGGGGGGGTTCCGATAACCCCCCGGTACTCCTCGTCATGTCCCCGATCTCATCCGAGACTCCGAACTCCTTCGGTACATCAAAACATATAAACTCATAATGAAACTGTCATCGAAACCTTAAGCGTGCGGACCCTACGGGTTCGAGAACTATGTAGACATGACTGAGACACATCTCCGGTCAATAACCAATAGCGGAACCTGGATGCTCATATTGGCTCCCACATATTCTACGAAGATCTTTATCGGCCAGACCGCATAACAACATACGTTGTTCCCTTTGTCATCGGTATGTTACTTGCCCGAGATTCGATCGTTGGTATCTCAATACCTAGTTCAATCTCGTTACCGGCAAGTCTCTTTACTCGTTCCGTAATACATCATCCCGCAACTAACTCATTAGTTGCAATGCTTGCAAGGCTTATAGTGATGTGCATTACCGAGTGGGCCCAGAGATACCTCTCCGACAATCGGAGTGACAAATCCTAATCTCGAAATACGCCAACCCAACAAGTACCTTTGGAGACACCTGTAGATCACCTTTATAATCACCCAGTTACGTTGTGATGTTTGGTGGCACACAAAGTGTTCCTCCGGTAAACGGGAGTTGCATAATCTCATAGTCATAGGAACATGTATAAGTCATGAAGAAAGCAATAGCAACAAACTAAACAATCAAGTGCTAAGCTAACGGAATGGGTCAAGTCAATCACATAATTCTTCTAATGATGTGACCCCATTAATCAAATGACAACTCGTGTCTATGGTTAGGAAACTTAACCATCTTTGATCAACGAGCTAGTCAAGTAGAGGCATACTAGTGACACTCTGTTTGTCTATGTATTCACACATGTATTATGTTTCCGGTTAATACAATTCTAGCATGAATAATAAACATTTATCATGAAATAAGGAAATAAATAATAACTTTATTATTGCCTCTAGGGCATATTTCCTTCAGTCTCCCACTTGCACTAGAGTCAATAATCTAGATCACATCGCCATGTGACTTAACATCAATAGTTCACATCACCATGTGATTAACACCCATAGTTCACATCGTCATGTGACCAACACCCAAAGGGTTTACTAGAGTCAATAATCTAGTTCACATCTCTATGTGATTGACACCCAAAGAGTACTAAGGTGTGATCATGTTTTGCTTGTGAGAGAAGTTTAGTCAACGAGTCTGCAACATTCAGATCCGTATGTATATTGCAAATTTCTATGTCAACAATGCTCTGCACGGAGCTACTCTAGCTAATTGATCCCACTTTCAATATGTATCCAGATTGAGACTTTGAGTCATCTGGACCAGTGTCAAAACTTGCATCGACGTAACCCTTTACGACGAACCTTTTGTCACCTCCATAATCGAGAAACATATCCTTATTCCACCAAGGATAATTTTGACCAATGTCCAGTGATCTACTCCTACATCACTATTGTACTCCCTTGCCAAACTCAGGGCAGGGTATACAATAGGTCTGGTACACAGCATGGCATACTTTATAGAACCTATGGCTGAGGCATAGGGAATGACTTTCATTCTCTCTCTATCTTCTGCCGTGGTCGGGTTTTGAGTCTTACTCAACTTCACACCTTGTAACACAGGCAAGAACTCCTTCTTTGACTGTTCCATTTTGAACTACTTCAAAATCTTGTCAATGTATGTACTCATTGAAAAAACTTATCAAGCGTCTTGATCTATCTCTATAGATCTTGATGCTCAATATGTAAGCAGCTTCACCGAGGTCTTTCTTTGAAAAACTCCTTTCAAAACTTCCTTTATGCTTTGCAGAATAATTCTACATTATCTCCGATCAACAATATGTCATTCACATATACTTATCAGAAATGCTACAGAGCTCCCACTCACTTTCTTGTAAATACAGGCTTCTCCAAAAGTCTGTACAAAACCAAATGCTTTGATCACACTATCAAAGCGTTTATTCCAACTCCAAGAGCTTGCACCAGTCCATAAATGGATCGCTGGAGCTTGCACACTTTTTAGCTCCCTTTGGATCGACAAAACCTTCCGACTGCATCATATACAACTCTTCTTCCAAAAATCCATTCAGGAATGCAGTTTTGACATCCATCTGCCAAATTTCATAATCATAAAATGCGGCAATTGCTAACATGATTCGGACAGACTTAAGCATCGCTACGGGTGAGAAGGTCTCATCGTAGTCAATCCCTTGAACTTGTCGAAAACCTTTTGCGACAAGTCGAGCTTTGTAGACAGTAACATTACCGTCAGCGTCAGTCTTTTTCTTGAAGATCCATTTATTCTCAATTGCTTGCCGATCATTGGGCAAGTCAACCAAAGTCCATACTTTGTTCTCATACATGGATCCCATCTCAGATTTCATGGCTTCAAGCCATTTTGCGGAATCTGGGCTCACCATCGCTTCTTCATAGTTCGTAGGTTCATCATGATCTAGTAGCATGACTTCGAGAACAGGATTACCGTATCACTCTGGTGCGGATCTTACTCTGGTTGATCTACGAGGTTCAATAGTAACTTGTTCTGAAGTTTCATGATCATTATCATTAGCTTCCTCACTAATTGGTGTAGGTGTCACAGAAACTGGTTTCTGCGATGTACTACTTTCCCATAAGGGAGCAGGTACAGATACCTCATAAAGTTCTACTTTCCTCCCACTCACTTCTTTCGAGAGAAACTCCTTCTCTAGAAAGGATCCATTCTTAGCGACAAATGTCTTGCCTTCGGATCTGTGGTAGAAGGTGTACCCAACAGTCTCCTTTGGGTATCCTATGAAGACACATTTCTCCGATTTGGGTTCGAGCTTATCAGGTTGAAGTTTTTTCACATAAGCATCGCAGCCCCAAACTTTCAGAAACGACAACTTTGGTTTCTTGCCAAACCACAGTTCATAAGGCGTCGTCTCTACGGATTTTGATGGTGCCCTATTTAACGTGAATGCGGCCGTCTCTAAAGAATAACCCCAAAATGATAGCGGTAAATCTGTAAGAGACATCATAGATCGCACCATATCAAGTAAAGTACGATTACGACGTTCGGACACACCATTACGCTGTGGTGGCGTGAGTTGCGAAACTATTCCGCATTGTTTCAAATGTAGACCAAACTCGTAACTCAAATATTCTCCTCCATGATCAGATCGTAGAAACTTTATTTTCTTGTTACGATGATTTTCAACTTCACTCTGAAATTCTTTGAACTTTTCAAATGTTTGAGACTTATGTTTCATTAAGTAGATATACCCATATCTGCTTAAATCATCTGTGAAGGTGAGAAAATAACGATATCCGCCACGAGCTTCAACATTCACTGGACCACATACATCTGTATGTATGATTTCCAACAAATCTGTTGCTCTCTCCATAGTACCGGAGAACGGTGTTTTAGTCATCTTGCCCATGAGACACGGTTCGCAAGTACCAAGTGATTCATAATCAAGTGATTCCAAAAGTCCATCAGTATGGAGTTTCTTCATGCGTTTTATACCGATATGACCTAAACGGCAGTGCCACAAATAAGTTGCACTATCATTATCAACTCTACATCTTTTGGTTTCAACATTATGAATATGTGTATCACTACTATCGAGATTCATCAAAAATAGACCATTCTTCAAGGGTGCATGACCATAAAAGATATTACTCATATAAATAGAACAACCATTATTCTCTGATTTAAATGAATAACCGTCTCGCATTAAATAAGATCCAGATATAATGTTCATGCTCAACGCTGGCACCAAATAACAATTATTTAGGTCTAATACTAATCCTGATTGTAGATGTAGAGGTAGCGTGCCGACCGCGATCACATCGACTTTGGAACCATTTCCCACGCGCATCGTCACCTCGTCCTTCGCCAGTGTTCGCTTAATCCGTAGTCCCTGTTTCGAGTTGCAAATATTAGCAACAGAACCAGTATCAAATACCCAGGTGCTACTGCGAGCTCTAGTAAGGTACACATCAATAACATGTATATCACATATACCTTTGTTCACCTTGCCATCCTTCTTATCCGCCAAATACTTCGGGCAGTTTCGCTTCCAGTGACCAGTCTGCTTGCAGTAGAAGCACTCAGTTTCAGGCTTAGGTCCAGATTTGGGTTTCTTCTCTTGAGCAGCAACTTGCTTGCTGTTCTTCTTGAAGTTCCCCTTCTTCTTCTCTTTGCTCTTTTTCTTGAAACTAGTGGTTTTGTTAACCATCAACACTTGATGCTCCTTCTTGATTTCTACCTCCGCAGCTTTCAACATTGCGAAGAGCTCGAGAATAGTCTTATTCATCCCTTGCATATTATAGTTCATCACGATGCTCTTGTAGCTAGGTGGCAATGATTGGAGTATTCTATCAATGACGCAATCATCTGGAAGATTAACTCCCAATTGAATCAAGTGATTATTATACCCAGACATTTTGAGTATATGCTCACTGACAGAACTGTTCTCCTCCATCTTGCAGCTATAGAACTTATTGGAGACTTCATATCTCTCAATCCGGGCATTTGCTTGAAATATTAACTTCAACTCCTGGAACATCTCATATGCTCCATGACGTTCAAAACGTCGTTGAAGTCCCGATTCTAAGCCGTAAAGCATGGCAAACTGAACTATCGAGTAGTCATCAGCTTTGCTCTGCCAGACGTTCATAACATCTGGTGTTGCTCCAGCAGCAGGCCTGGCACCCAGACGTTCATAACATTCTTCTGTGCAGCAATGAGGATAATCCTCAAGTTACGGACCCAGTCCGTGTAATTGCTACCATCATCTTTCAACTTTGCTTTCTCAAGGAACGCATTAAAATTCAACGGAACAACAACACGGGCCATCTATCTACAATCAAACATAAACAAGCAAGATACTATCAGGTACTAAGTTCATGATAAATTTAAGTTCAATTAATCATATTACTTAAGAACTCCCACTTAGAAAGACATCCCTCTAATCTTCTAAGTGATTACGTGATCCAAATCAACTAAACCATAACCGATCATCACGTGAAATGGAGTAGTTTTCAATGGTGAACATTGCTATGTTGATCATATCTACTATATGATTCATGCTCGACCTTTCAGTCTCAGTGTTCCGAGGCCATATCTACATATGCTAGGCTCGTCAAGTTTAACCTGAGTATTCTGCGTGTGCAAAAACTGGCCTGCACCCATTGTAGATGGACGTAGAGCTTATCACACCCGATCATCACGTGGTGTCTGGGCAAGACAAACTTTGGCAATGGTGCATACTCAGGGAGAACACTTTTATCTTGAAATTTAGTGAGAGATCATCTTATAATGCTACCGTCAATCAAAGCAAGATAAGATGCATAAAAGATAAACATCACATGCAATCAATATAAGTGATATGATATGGCCATCATCATCTTGTACTTGTGATCTCCATCTCTGAAGTACCGTCATGATCACCATCGTCACCGGCGCGACACCTTGATCTCCATCGTAGCATCGTTGTCGTCTCGCCAATCTTATGCTTCCACGACTATCGCTACCGCTTAGTGATAAAGTAAAGCACTATAGCGCAGTTGCATTGCATACAATAAAGCGACAACCATATGGCTCCTACCAGTTGCCGATAACTCGGTTACAAAACATGATCATATCATACAATAAAATTTAGCATCATGTCTTGACCATATCACATCACAACATGCCCTGCAAAAACAAGTTAGACGTCCTCTACATTGTTTGTTGCAAGTTTTACGTGGCTGCTACGGGCTTAAGCAAGAACCAATCTTACCTACGCATCAAAACCACAACGATAGTTTCTCAAGTTGGTGCTATTTTAACCTTCGCAAGGACCGGGCGTAGCCATACTCGGTTCAACTAAAGTTGGAGAAACTGACACCCGCCAGCCACCTGTGCAAAGCACGTCGGTAGAACCAGTCTCGCGTAAGCGTACGCGTAATGTCGGTCCGGGCCGCTTCATCCAACAATACCGCCGAACCAAAGTATGACATGCTGGTAAGCAGTATGACTTATATCACCCACAACTCACTTGTGTTCTACTCGTGCATATAACATCAACACATAAAACCTAGGCTCTGATACCACTGTTGAGGAACGTAGTAATTTTAAAAAATTTCCCACGCACACACAAGATCATGGTGATGCATAGCAACGAGAGGGGAGAGTGTTGTCCACGTACCCTCATAGACCGAAAGAGGAAGCGTTATAACAACGCGGTTGGTGTAGTCATACGTCTTCACGACCCAACCGATCAAGCACCGAAACTATGGTACCTCCGAGTTTTAGCACACGTTCAGCTCGATGACGATCCCCGGACTCTGATCCAGCAAAGTGTCGGGGAAGAGTTCCGTCAGCACGACGGTGTGGTGAAGATCTTGATGTTCTACTGTCGCAGGGCTTCGCCTAAGCACCGCTACAATATTATCGAGGATTATGGTGGAGGGGGCACCGCACACGGCTAAGAGATCTCAAGGATCAATTGTTGTGTCTAGAGGTGCCCCCTGCCCCCGTATATAAAGGAGCAAGGGGGAGGGGCGGCCGGCCATGATGAGGCGCACCAGGGAGGAGTCCTACTCCTACTGGGAGTAGGACTCCCTCCTTTTCCTTATCCAAGTAGGAGAGGGGGAAGGAAGGGAGAGAAGAGAGGAAGGAAAGGGGGGGCGCCGCCCCTCCCTCCTTGTCCAATTCGGACTAGGGGGAGAGGGGGCGCGCGGCCTGCCCTAGCCGCCTCTCCTCCTCTCAACTTTAGGCCCATTAGGCCCAGTAACTCCCCGGGGGGTTCCGGTAACCCCCCGGTACTCCGGTTTTATCCGAAACTTCCCCGGAACACTTCCGGTGTCCGAATATAGTCGTCCAATATATCAATCTTTATGTCTCGACCATTTCAAGACTCCTCATCATGTCCCCGATCTCATCCAGGACTCCGAACTCTTTCGGTACATCAAAACATATAAACTCATAATGAAACTGTCATCGAAACCTTAAGCGTGCGGACCCTACGGGTTCGAGAACTATGTAGACATGACCGAGACACATCTCCGGTCAATAACCAATAGCGGAACCTGGATGCTCATATTGGCTCCCACATATTCTACGAAGATCTTTATCGGCCAGACCGCATAACAACATACGTTGTTCCCTTTGTCATCGGTATGTTACTTGCCCGAGATTCGATCGTTGGTATCTCAATACCTAGTTCAATATCGTTACCGGCAAGTCTCTTTACTCGTTCTGTAATACATCATCCCGCAACTAACTCATTAGTTGCAATGCTTGCAAGGCTTATAGTGATGTGCATTACCGAGTGGGCCCAGAGATACCTCTCCGACAATCGGAGTGACAAATCTTAATCTCGAAATACGCCAACCCAACAATTACCTTCGGAGACACATGTAGAGCACCTTTATAATCACCCAGTTACCTTGTGACATTTGGTGGCACACAAAGTGTTCCTCCGGTAAACGGGAGTTGCATAATCTCATAGTCATAGGAACATGTATAAGTCATGAAGAAAGCAATAGCAACAAACTAAACGATCAAGTGCTAAGCTAACGGAATGGGTCAAGTCAGTCACATCATTCTTCTAATGATGTGACCCCGTTAATCAAATGACAACTCGTGTCTATGGTTAGGAAACTTAACCATCTTTGATCAACGAGCTAGTCAAGTAGAGGCATACTAGTGACACTCTCTTTGTCTATGTATTCACACATGTATTATGTTTCCGGTTAATACAATTCTAGCATGAATAATAAACAATTATCATGAAATAAGGAAATAAATAATAACTTTATTATTGCCTCTAGGGCATATTTTCTTCATGTACCCATCACGGTAGCAGGCTGGTCTTGAGCTTCATTAAGATCAACGTGGTTGGCATGAACACAACCATAAGACCTGGCATTGTTGTTGCGAGGCTGGTTGCTTCCACGGCCAACTGCGGGAAGGGCCAGTTGATTCTGATTCTGATGGCAGTCTCTGGAACGGTGACCTGGTTGACCACACTTGTAGTAGAGACCATTATTGGGAGTGGGAACAGGAGCTCGGGGTGGTGGAGCTGGAAGCCTTGGCTGCCTAGATGGTGGAGGAGGCAGACGAGGTGCAGCATAGGTCTGCCTTGGGGCAGGTGCAGTTTGCCGGTACATGCTGTTGGGAATCCATATCTTACGCTTCTATGAGGACGGGCCCAAAGATGAGCCCGTGTCACGGTTCGCCTGTGAGAGCTCTGGTGTTCCTGCAGACCTGTTTCGACATTGATGGCCTTCTTCACTATGGTGGCGAAATCAGCAGTCATGCACTAGAAGTGCAAGCTTGATGTCAGCTTGAAGGCCATCACGGAACTTCTCCTGTCTGCGTGCATCAATTGCAATGTCTTCTTTAGCATAGCAGGATAAATTCAGAAACTCCCGCTGATAAGATTCCATAGTTTTGTTGCCCTGGGTGAGGTTGCGGAACTCATGCTTCTTCCGGTCCATGTCCCCCTGGGGAATGAAGCAGGCACGAAAAGTAGCTTCAAAGTCTGGTCAGGTGATGATTGTTCCAACTGGCAGAGTACGCCTGTGGCTATCCCAGCATTGAGCAGCGGGTCCTTTGAGGAAGAAGGATGCAAAGGTGATAGAGCTGGCAGGGGCTACATCAGCAGACTCCATCTCATAGGTGATGTCATGGAGCCAGTCATCAGCATCCAGAGGCTGAGTTGAGCTACGGTACATAGTTGGGTTGAGGCGCATGAAATCCTGCAGAGTCACTTGGGCTGGCTGCTGGTTCATATTGGGGCGAGGAAACTGAGCCATCATATTCTCCATGAACTGACGATTCATCTCGAGTTGTTGGATCATACTAGCCATGTACTCAGGCAGAGGTGGGGCATAGCCACCATGACCACGACCACCTGGTGTAACCATCCTGCTAAAGTATAATAGGGGTAGTTCAACATTGAGAAATTTGCAAAGACAAACATCATTCACGATGAAGCATGCACAATGAAAGAAGCACGATAAATACTACATAGTAGTCGGCATATCTTACAAAAGGGATCATGCATAGAGTTTGGTACACAGAGTTCAGTACATAGACTGAGAACATCATAGGCGGCACGCAGGCTCGCGCCGAATGCATCTAACACTAACAAGCAAGCCTACATCAGTCCCAAGAGCAATTGTGGAGGTAGGTGTAGCCTGATAGCTGGTAGTGACGTGACGGGAAGTCCTCCACGTTAGTAGCCTGAGGTCCGCGGATACTCTGGTGCAGAACCAGACGCTCAGGTGGCAGAAGAGGACCAAGTGCGGGAGAGTACCCTCCCACATCTGGCCAGCCGACACCCTGGGGCATCACGGTCCTCGCTGGGTAGACCACATATCGCGACAGATCACCAGATCGGACAAAGGGGTGCAACAACGTCAGAGCACGGTAAAGGTGCTGACGGGTGGTGTAAAACTCGTGGCGAAGATCTTGGTTAGCTCTATCCATCCCATCAGCATGCAGACCCAGGTTCTGATGGTAGAAGGGCTCTCGGGTGACAGTGGAGTAGGCAGAGTGTAGTATCCCTCCGCACCAACATCGGATGCGATAGAAATGTGCCTGAAAGGGGAGGTGTCCAACTCCCGATACTCTCCACGAAGACGTGTCAGAGCAGCATAAGCAGCATCGTGTACTGCCATATCGATAGTCACTCCAACACCATGAGCAGTGTGCAGCACGGTAGTGGAGTTATACTCCCAAGAGTAGAGGTGGACGATGGCACGATACTGCTCCTGGTTAAAGTCCTGGTACTGCTCGTACACGGTGTACTCAGGGTGCCGGCGATAACCCAGATAGGTCATCATCTCAACTAACACAACAGGTGATTGTGAGACACCGATGGCCGTTGTGTGGCGCACGACCTGCCTCATGGGTTCCATCTGAAAACAAAGATGTTTCAAAGGAGTCAAATGACAGTGTGGATATTCTTCAATATACTACTCTAAGGAATAACTAGGGCTTATCCAACTTTGGGGTGAACGTGGTCACGGGGTCCTAATGTTAGAGTTAGTAAATTCGTTTAACCCGAGTAGGAGAGAGTTCAGAGTCCCAGATTAAAGATCGAGGAGTAAAAGATCCTAATACCACCCAAATGGCGACGTGTGCCCACAAGACACACAACCATGTTAGTAAAAAGTTTTGCAATGTCTAGACTCGACTTCGGCCAAGGAGTGCGGAAGGGGGATTCCTACAGGTCGTCGCCTCTGATACCAACTTGTGACGCCCCCAATTTGACCGTACACTAATCATACACGCAAACGTGTACGATCAAGATCAGGGACTCATGGGAAGATATCACAACACAACTCTACAAATAAAATAAGTCATACAAGCATCATATTACAAGCCAGGGGCCTCAAGGGCTCGAATACAAGAGCTCGATCATAGATGAGTCAGCGGAAGCAACAATATCTGAGTACAGACATAAGTTAAACAAGTTTGCCTTAAGAAGGCTAGCACAAACTGGGATACATATCGAAAGAGGCGTAGGGCTCCTGCCTGGGATCCTCCTAAACTACTCCTAGTCGTCGTCGGCGGCCTGCACGTAGTAGTAGGCACCTCCAGTGTAGTAGGAGTCGTCGTTGATGGTGGCGTCTGGCTCCTGGACTCCATCGTCTGGTCGCAACAACCAGGTATAGAAAGGGGAAAAAGGGGGAGCAAAGCAACCGTGAGTACTCATCCAAAGTACTCGCAAGCAAGGAGCTACACTACATATGTATGCATTGGTATCAAATGGAAAAGGGGTAGTATATGTGGACTGAACTACAGAATGCCGGAATAAGAGGGGGATTGCTAGTCCTATCAAAGACTACGCTTCTGGTAGACTCCATCTTGAAGCAGTAGAAGAGAGTAGATGGTAAGTTCACCAAGTATCATCGCATAGCATAATCCTACCCGGCGATCCTCTTCTCGTCGCCCTGTTAGAGAGCGATCACCGGGTGTATCTGGCACTTGGAAGGGTGTGTTTTATTAAGTATCCGGTTCTAGTTGTCATAAGGTTAAGGTACAACTCCGGGTCGTCCTTTTACCGAGGGACACGACCATTCAAATAGATAACTTCCTTGCAGGGGTGCACAACATTTCCCAACACGCTCGACCCCTTTGGCCGGACACACTTTCCTGGGTCATGCCCGGCCTCGAAAGATCAACACGTCGTAGCCCCACCTAGGCACAACAGAGAGGTCAGCATGCTGGTCTAAATCCTATGGCGCAGGGGTCTGGGCCCATTGCCCATTGCACACCAGCACGTTGCGAGGGCGGCCGGAAGCAGACCTACCCTCCCTAATACAAGAGCAAGCGTTCCAGTCCAATCCTGCGTGTGCCGCTCAGTCATTGACATCACGAAGGCTTCAGCTGATACCACAACGTCGAGTGCCCATAACTGTTCCCGCGTAGTTGGTTAGTGCGTATAGGCCAATGGCCAGACTCAGATCAAATACCAAGATCTCGTTAAGCGTGTTAATTGAATTAACCACGGATGCCGACCAGGGCTAGGCCCATCTCTCTCCTAGGTGGTCTCAACCTACCCTGTCGCTCCGCCACAAAGATTCACTCAGAGGGCCGTCGGGACAAACGTCCTTTCGGACCCAATCCATGAATCACTCGTGGGTACTCTACGAGCCGACCCATCTTTAGTCACCACAAGTATCATATATTAGGGGTCGTCAACAACGTAGTCGACCGGGGCACCAGCAGCGGCGTTAGTATCGTAGTCTACTGGAGAGAAGAGGGGGAAGAAACAATGAATGCAATGCGAACAGATGCATAACGATGCATGCCATGACAAGTAACGGTGCTAGGTGTGCCCTAACGCAGTAGGAGGTGATATCGGCGAAGGGGGAAAACAACCAGGAAAGTATTCCCGGTGTTCCGTGTTTTCGGACAGACGAACTGGAGAGGGAAAGTTGCGTGTTTGCTACGCTAGGGATATGTGGTGGACGAATGGGCTCCGTATTCGGATTCGTCTCATCGTTCTGATCAACTTTCATGTACAAAGTTTTTCCATCCAAGCTACGATTTATTTTATGTTAATTTTAAAAGATTTAAATCATTTTTAGGATTTATTTAATTATTTTAATTCAACATTGTCCAGAATAGTGCTTGCTGATGTCATCATGATGTCAGCATGACATCAGCAGTCAACAGGGCGTTGACTGGGTCAAACTGACGTGTGGGTCGTGCTACCTCTTGAGCGCTGTGTTGGTTTTCCCTTGAAGAGGAAAGGGTGATGCGGTAAAGCAGCGTAAGTATTTCCCTCAGTTTTTGAGAACCAAGGTATCAATCCAGTAGGAGACCATGCGCGAGTCACCTCGTACCTACACAAAGAAATAAGAACCTCGCAACCAACGCGATAAAGGGGTTGTCAATCCCTTCACGGGCACTTGCAAGAGTAAGATCTGATAAAGATGATAATAATGAGATAAGTATTTTTGGTATTTTTATGATATAGATTGAAAGTAAAGATTGAAAAATAAAATAGATGGAAACTTATATGATGGAGAATAGACCCGGGGGCCATAGGTTTCACTAGTGGCTTCTCTCAAGATAGCATAAGTATTATGGTGGGTGAACAAATTACTGTCGAGCAATTGATAGAATTGAGCATAGTTATGAGAATATCTAGGCATGATCATGTATATAGGCATCACGTCCGCGACAAGTAGACCGAAACGATTCTGCATCTACTACTATTACTCCACACATCGACCGCTATCCAGCATGCATCTAGAGTATCAAGTTCATAAGAACAGAGTAACGCCTTAAGCAAGATGACATGATGTAGAGGGATAAACTCATGCAATATGATACAAACCCCATCTTTTTATCCTCGATGGCAACAATACAATACGTGTCATTTCCCCTACTGTCACTGGGAACGAGCACCGCAAGATTGAACCCAAAGCTAAGCACTTCTCCCATTGCAAGAAAGATCAATCTAGTAGGCCAAACCAAACTGATAATTCGAAGAGACTTGCAAAGATAAACCAATCATACATAAAATAATTCAGAGAAGAATCAAATATTGTTCATAGATAATCTGGATCATAAACCCACAATTCATCGGATCTCAACAAACACACCACAAAAGAAGATTACATCGAATAGATCTCCAAGAGAATCGAGGAGAACTTTGTATTGAGATCCAAAGAGAGAGAAGAAGCCATATAGCTACTAGCTATGGACCTGAAGGTCTGAAGTAAACTACTCACACAACACCGGAGAGGCCATGGAGTTGATGTAGAGGCCCTCCGTGATCAATGCTCCCTCCGGCGGAGCTCCGGAAAAGGCCCCAAGATGGGATCTCTCGGGTACAGAAGGTTGCGGCAGTGGAATTAGGTTTTCGTTGTGCCCCTGGATGCTTGGGGGTACGTGGACTTATATAGGAGGAATAAGTAGGTCGCTGGAGCAATGAGGGGCCCACGAGGGTGGAGGGCGCGCCAGGGGGGTAGGCGCGCCCCCTGCCTCGTGGCCTCCTCGATTGTTTCTTGGCTCCCACTCCAAGTCTCCTGGATCACGTTTGTTGAGAAAAACACATTCCCGAAGGTTTCTGCGAAACACTAAAATAGACAAAAAACAACAATTTGGGCTGGGCTCCGGTTAATAGGTTAGTCCCAAAATGATATAAAAGTGTAAAATAAAGCCCATTAACATCCAAAATAGATAATATAATAGCATGGAGCAATCAAAAAAAAATTTATAGATACATTGCAGACGTATCAAGCATCCCCAAGCTTAATTCCTGCTCGTCCTCGAGTAGGTAAATGATAATTTTTTTTGATGTGGAACGCTTTCTAACATATTTCTCAATGTAATTTTTCT
This sequence comes from Triticum urartu, assembly GCF_003073215.2. Lineage (NCBI taxonomy): Eukaryota > Viridiplantae > Streptophyta > Magnoliopsida > Poales > Poaceae > Triticum > Triticum urartu. The sequence goes on from NC_053023.1 coordinate 101,741,829, forward strand.
TTATTGTGGCATGAATGTTCAGATCCAAAATATTCAAGATAAAATTTCAATATTGACATAGAAATAATAATACTTCAAGCATACTAACTAAGAAACTATGTCTTCTCAAAATAACATGGCCATAGAAAGTTATCCCTACAAAATCATATAGTCTGGCTATGCTCTATCTTCACCACACAAAATATTTCAATCTTGCACAACCCCGATGACAAGCCAAGCAATTGTTTCATACTTTTGATGTTCTCAAACTTTTTCAATCTTCATGCAATATATGAGCGTGAGCCATGGATATAGCACTATATGTGGAATAGAAGCATGGTTGTGAAGAAGACAAAAAAAGGAGAAGATAGTCTCACATCGACTAGGCGTATCAACGGGCTATGGAGATGCCCATCAATAGATATCAATGTGAGTGAGTAGGGATTGCCATGCAACAAATGCACTTAGAGCTATAAGTGTATGAAAGCTCAACAAAAGAAACTAAGTGGGTGTGCATCCAACTTGCTTGCTCACGAAGACCTAGGGCAATTTTGAGGAAGCCCATCATTGGAATATACAAGCCAAGTTCTATAATGTAAAATTCCCACTAGTATATGAAAGTGATAACATAGGAGACTCTCTATCATGAAGATCATGGTGCTACTTTGAAGCACAAGTGTGGAAAAAGGATAGTAACATTGTCCCTTCTCTCTTTTTCTCTCAATTTTTTATTTATTTAGGCCTTCTTTTTTTGGCCTTTTTATTGTTTTCCTTTTCCTTTTTATTTTTTTCGTCCGGAGTCTCATCCCGACTTGTGGGGGAATCATAGTTTCCATCATCCTTTCCTCACTGGGACAATGCTCTAATAATGATGATCATCACACTTTAATTTACTTACAACTCAAGAATTACAACTTAGAACAAAATATGACTCTATGTGAATGCATCCGGCGGTGTACCGGGATGTGCAATGATGCATGAGTGACATGTATGAAATTATGAACGGTGGCTTTGCCACAAATATGATGTCAACTACATGATCATGCAAGCAATATGAAAATGATGAAGCGTGTCATAATAACGGAATGGTGGAAAGTTGCATGGCAATATATCTCGGAATGGCTATGGAAATGCCATAATAGGTAGGTATGGTGGCTGTTTTGAGGAAGGTATATGGTGGGTTTAAGGTACCGGCGAAAGTTGCGCGATACTAGAGAGGCTAGCAATGGTGGAAGGGTGAGAGTGCGTATAATCCATGGACTCAACATTAGTCATAAAGAACTCACATACTTATTGCAAAAATCTATTAGTTATCGAATCAAAGTATTATGCGCATGCTCCTAGGGGGATAGATTGGTAGGAAAAGACCATCGCTCGTCCCCGGCCGCCACTCATAAGGAAGACAATCAATAAATAAATCATGCTCCGACTTCATCACATAACGGTTCACTATACGTGCATGCTACGGGAATCACAAACTTCAACACAAGTATTTCTCAAATTTACAACTACTCAACCAGCATGACTCTAATATCACCATCTCCATATATCAAAAACAATTATCAAGTGTCAAACTTCTCATAGTATTCAATGCACTTCTATGAAAGTTTTTATATTATTCCTAAAACCAAATTTCCATGTTGTTCTAAAGGAATCTCAAAATAATATAAGTGAAGCATGAGAGATCAATTATTTTTATAAAATAAACCAACGCCGTGCTCTACAAGATATAAGTGAAGCACTAGAGCAAAAACTATATAGCTCAAAAGATATAAGTTAAGCACATAGAGTATTCTAATAAATTTAAAATCATGTGAGTCTCTCTAAAAAGGTGTGTACAAAAAGGATGATTGTGGTAAACTAAAAATCAAAGACTCAAATCATACAAGATGCTCCAAGCAAAACACATATCATGTGGTGAATAAAAATATAGCTCAAAATAAAGTTACCGATAGACGAAGACGAAAGAGGGGATGCCTTCCGGGGCATCCCCAAGCTTAGGATTTTTGGTGTCCTTGGATTTACCTTGGGGTTCCTTGGGCATCCCCAATCTTAGGCTCTTGCCACTCCTTGTTCCATAATCCATCAAAACTTTACCCAAAACTTGAAAACTTCACAACACAAAACTCAAAATAGAAAATCTCGTGAGCTCCGTTAGCGAAAGAAAACAAAACACCACTTCAAGGTACTGTAATGAACTCATTATTGATTTATATTGGTGTTAAACCTACTGTATTACAACTTATATTTGGTTTATAAGCTCTTTTACTAGCCACAGATTCATCAAAATAAGCAAACAACACACAAAAAACAGAATCTGTCAAAAACAGAACTGTCTGTAGTAATCTGTAGCTAACGCAACCTTCTGGAACCCCAAAAATTCTAAAAGAAAATGCTGGACGTGAGGAATTTATACATTAATCATCTTAAAAAAATAATTAACTAAATATCACTCTCCAAATAAAAATGGCAGCAATTCTCGTGAGCGCTAAAGTTTCTGTTTTTTTACAGCAAGATCAAAAAGACTTTCCCCAAGTCTTCCCAACGGTTCTACTTGGCACAAACACTAATTAAACACAAAAAGACAACCAAAAAAGAGGCTAGACAAATTATTTATTACTAAACAGGAGCAAAAAGCAAGGAATAAAAATAAAATTGGGTTGCCTCCCAACAAGCGCTATCGTTTAACGCCCCTAGCTAGGCATAAAGGCAAGGATAGATCTAGGTATTGCCATGTTTGGTAGGTAATTCTTAAGTGGCTCTCACAATAGATTCATATGGTAATTTAATTTTCTTTCTAGGAAAGTGTTCCATGCCTTTCATTAATGGAAATTGGAATTTAATATTCCCTTCCTTCATATCAATAATTGCACCAATCGTTCTAAGGAAAGGTCTACCAAGGATAATAGGACATGAAGGATTGCAATCTATATCAAGAACAATGAAATCTACGGGCACATAGTTCCTATTTGCAACAATGAGAACATCATTAATTCTTCCCATAGGTTTCTTAATGGTGGAATCCGCAAGATGCAAGTTTAAAGAACAATCATCAAAATTACGGGAACCTAGCAAATCACACAAAGATTTTGGAATCGTGGAAACACTAGCACCCAAATCACACAAAGAATAAAACTCATGATCTTTAATTTTAATTTTTATTGTAGGTTCCCACTCATCATAAAGTTTTCTAGGGATAGAAACTTCCAACTCAAGTTTTTCTTCATAAGATTGCATCAAAGCATCAACAATATGTTTAGTAAAAGCTTTATTTTGACTATAAGCATGAGGAGAATTTAGCACGGATTGCAACAAGGAAATACAATCTATCAAAGAGCAATTATCATAATTAAATTCCTTCAAATCCAATATAGTGGGTTCATTGCTATCTAAAGTTTTAACCTCTTCAATCCCACTTTTATCAATTTAGTATCAAGATCTAAAAACTCCGAATCATTGGGACGCCTTTTAACTAAAGTTGACTCATCTCCAGTCCCATCATTATCAAGATTCATATTGGAAAACAAAGATTTAATAGGGGACGCATCAATAACTTTCAGATCTTCATCTTTATTATCATGAAAACTAGAAGAACACACTTTTACAAAGCAATCTTTTTTAGCACGCATCCTAGCGGTTCTTTCTTTGCACTCATCAATGGAAATCCTCATGGCTTTGAGAGACTCATTGATATCATGCTTAGGTGGAATAGATATAAGTTTCAAAGAATCAACCTCAAGAGAAATTCTATCCACGTTCCTAGACAACTCATCGATCTTAAGCAATTTTTCTTCAATCAAAGCATTGAAACTCTTTTGTGAAGTAATAAATTCTTTAATATTAGATTCAAAATCAGAGGGAATCTTATTATAATTTCCATAGGAATTGTTGTAGGAATTACTATAATTATTAGAGGAATTAGTAGGAAACGGCCTAGGATTAAAATTACCTCTATACGCGTTATTACCAAAATTGTTCCTACCAACAAAATTCGCATCCATATATTCATTATTATTCTCAATAAAAGTAGACAAAGGCATATCATTAGGATCAGTAGGAGCACTCTTATTAGCAAACAATTTCATAAGTTCATCCATCTTTCCACTCAAAACATTAATCTCTTCAATTGCATGCACTTTTTTACTAGTAGATCTTTCCGTGTGCCACTGAGAATAATTAACCATAATATTATCTAGGAGTTTGGTAGATTCTCCTAAAGTGGTTTTCATAAAAGTGCCTCCCGCGGACGAATCTAAAAGATTTCTAGAAGCAAAATTCAACCCGGCATAAAAATTCTGTATAATCATCCATAAATTCAAACCATGTGTAGGGCAATTGCGTATCATTAATTTCATCCTCTCCCAAGATTGTGCAACATGTTCACGATCAAGTTGCTTAAAATTCATACTATCGTTTCTAAGAAAGATGATCTTAGTGGGAGGAAAATACTTAGAGATAAAAGCATCTTTGCACTTATTCCATGAATCAATACTATTTTTAGGCAAAGATGAAAACCAAGCTTTAGCACGATCTCTAAGCGAAAACGAGAATAGCTTAAGTTTAACAATATCATTATCCACATCTTTCTTCTTTTGCATATCACATAAATCAACGAAGTTGTTTAGATGGGTAGCGGCATCTTCACTAGGAAGGCCAGAAAACGGATCTTTCATGACAAGATTCAGCAAAGCAGTATTAATTTCACAAGATTCAGCATTGATAAGAGGAGCAATCAGAGTGCTAATAAAATCATTATTGTTGGTATTGGTAAAGTCACACAATTTAGTATTGTCTTGATCCATCATGTCAAGCAAGAAATCCAACACACAAGCAAACAAGCGAAGAGAAAAGGAACGAAAAAGAGAGGGAAAGAGGAAAAGAGGGCGAATAAAATGGCAAGGGTGAAGGGGGGAGGAAAACGAGAGGCAAATGGCAAATAATGTAATGCGAAGGATAAGAGTTGTGATGGGTACTTGGTATGTCTTGACTTGGCGTAGATCTCCCCGGCAACGGCGCCAGAAATCCTTCTTGCTACCTCTTGAGCACTGCGTTGGTTTTCCCTTGAAGAGGAAAGGGTGATGCAGTAAAGCAGCGTAAGTATTTCCCTTAGTTTTTGAGAACCAAGGTATCAATCCAGTAGGAGACCACGCGCGAGTCACCTCGTACCTACACAAACAAATAAGAACCTCGCAACCAACGCGATAAATGGGTTGTTAATCCCTTCACGACCACTTGCAAGAGTGAGATATGATAGAGATGATAATAATGAGATAAGTATTTTTCTATTTTTGTGATATAGATTGAAAGTAAAGATTGCAAAATAAAATAGATGGAAACTTATATGATGGAGAATAGACCTGGGGGCCATTGGTTTCACTAGTGGCTTCTCTCAAGATAGCATAAGTATTACGGTGGGTGAACAAATTACCGTCAAGCAGTTGATATAATTGAGCATAGTAACGAGAATATCTAGGCATGATCATGTATATGGGCATCACGTCCGCGACAAGTAGACCGAAACGATTCTCCATCTACTACTATTACTCCGCAAATCGACTGCTATCCAACATGCATCTAGAGTATTAAGTTCATAAGAACAGAGTAATGCCTTAAGCAAGATGACATGATGTAGAGGGATAAACTCATGCAATATGATATAAACCCCATCTTTTTATCCTTGATGGCAACAATACAATATGTGTCATTTCCCCTACTGTCACTGGGATCGAGCATCGCAAGATTGAACCCAAAGCTAAGCACTTCTCCCATTGCATGAAAGATCAATCTAGTAGGCCAAACCAAACTGATAATTCGAAGAGACTTGCAAAGATAAACCAATCAGACATAAAAGAATTCAGAGAAGAATCAAATATTGTTCATAGATAATCTGGATCATAAACCCCACAATTCATCGGATCTCGACAAACACACCGCAAAAGAAGATTACATCGAATAGATCTCCAAGAGAATCAAGGAGAACTTTGTATTGAGATCCAAAGAGAGAGAAGAATCCATCTAGCTTCTAGCTATGGACCCGAAGGTCTGAAGTAAACTACTCACACATCACCGGAGAGGCCATGGAGTTGATGTAGAGGCCCTCCGTGATCAATGCCCCCTCCGGCGGAGCTCCGGAAAAGGCCCCAAGATGGGATCTCTCAGGTATAGAAGCTTGCGGTGGTGGAATTAGGTTTTCATGGTGCCCCTGGATGTTTGGGGGGTACGCGGACTTATATAGGAGGAAGAAGTAGGTAGGTGGAGCAACGAGGGGCCCATGAGGGTGGATGGCGCGCCCAGGGGGGTAGGGGCGCCCCCTGCCTCGTGGCCTCCTCGATTGTTTCTTGGCTCCCACTCCAAGTCTCCTAGATCACGTTTATTGAGAAAATCACGTTCCCGAAGGTTTCTGCGAAACACTGAAATAGGCAAAAAACAGCAATTTGGGCTGGGCCTCCGTTTAATAGGTTAGTCCCAAAAATGATATAAAAGTGTAAAATAATGCCCATTAACATCCAAAACAGATAATATAATAGCATGGAGCAATCAAAAATTATAGATACGTTGGGGACGTATCAGGTCCCAGTTGTCATTGACTGTTAACTAACCTAACAGATTAATTAACTAAACTAAGTGATTAGGTTAATCTAATCAGGATTAATTAAGTTAATTAATTAATTAAGTTATTACTTATTAATTTATTTCCTTTTTTAAAATGTTCCAGGCGGGTCCCACGTGCCATAGGCATAGGGGCCATAGCGGGCACGCGGGTAGCGATTACGGGCGCCTGCGGGGCGTGCACCCGCGTGTCGGCTCGAGGCCACTAGTGGAGGCGCCGACCGCAGCGGTGGCCGGAGCAGCGCCGCGAGGGGGAGGCCGTTTGCCAGGGTAGCCGGGGTTGGGAGCGGCACGGGGCGGAGGCCGGAGGAGCCACCGGAGCCGTGCTAGGGCGGCGGCGCGCTAGCAGGTGGCGAGGAGCAGAGGTGGGAGGCGGGGCGATGCAGAATGGCGCGAAGAGGAGCCGGGCATGCTGCGAAGAGGCAAGTCGGCGCGGCTGTGGCCACGCGGGCGTGCGGGGTCCACGGCAACCGCGGGTAGGGCATAGGGCAAGGCGGGCTGGAGGTGCGGCCGACGATGGTGGGAGGCACGACACGGGCGACGGCATGTGCTGGGGGGGCCGTGGGGGGGGGGGGGGGGGGGGGGGGGGGGGGGGGGGGGGGGGGGGGGGGGGGGGAGGTAGCAGCGGCATAGTGGGCGGCCCTGGGCGCACGCTGGGGAAACGATGGGCACGGCGAGGCGCTGCTAGGGGCGAGGCAAGTGCGGGGGTCGGGGTAGGGGGTGCATGGTGAGCGCGGTGAGCACGACCGTGGTCGAGGTGAATGGGCGGAGGGGAGATGGAGGTTGGGGCCTCACCGCGAGGCATAGGGAACGGGGCTGCGGGGGGTGAGGAGGAGGACGGAGATGACGGCGTCGGAGAGGAAGCAGGCGGGCGAGGTCTAGGCGGGACGAGGCGGCGGCGGCGTCAGTTCGCGGGGAGGACGGGCGTCGAGGTCGGGCCCATGCCCCCGATCTCAATCCAGATCGGGGGGAGAGGAGCGAGTGGGGGGGGGGGAGTGGGTGCGTGGGGTGCGGTTAGGGTTACCTCAGGGGAGGTTATGGAGAGGAGTGGGGTGGGCCGGCCTGGTGGCCTGGTTGGGCTGCTGGCTCAGTTGGTCCAGGGGCCCAGCGGGGGAGGGGGGCTTTTCTGTTTTACATTAGCTTTGCCTTTTTCCTCTTTTTTGCGGGATGATGCATTACATTAGCTTTGCCTTTTTCCGTAATGTTCAGTCTTTTGACCCTCTTTTTCCTCTTTTTGCAGGATGATGTATTACATTAACTTTCCCTTTTTCCTCTTTTTTTGTTTTGTTTTATTTTCACTTTTTATTTTTGTTTATTTTCTTTTCTGTTTTAAATCATTTTAAAATATTTAGGCATTTTCTAAAAATGAGTTTTCTCCATAATAATTACCGTGAAAAAATTTGGCACCCACCGAACATTTTTGTTTCAATGTTTGAAAACATTTGTTGTTTGCGATATTTTGAATTGATTTTTGAATCGGTTTTGAACTAATGAAAGATTAGCGACAGTAACAGAGGTGACGTGGCATTATTAGCATGGGTTTACTGTAGGATAATTATCCGGGCGTTACAACGTGGATGCTCATATTGGTTCCTACATCTTCTACGAAGATCTTTATCGGTCAACCCGCATAATAACATACGTTTTTCCCTTTGTCATCGGTATGTTACTTGCCCAAGATTCGATCGTCGGTATCATCATACCTAGTTCAATCTCGTTACCGGCAAGTCTCTTTACTCGTTCCGTAATGCAACATCCCGCAACTAACTCATTAGTACATTACTTGCAATGCTTATGGTGATGTGCATTACCGAGAGGGCCCAGAGATACCTCTCCGACAATCGGAGTGACAAATCCTAATCTCGATCTATGCTAACTCAACAAACACCATTGGAGACACCTGTAGACCATCTTTATAATCACCCAGTTACATTGTGACGTTTGGTAGCACACAAAGTGTTTCTCTGATATCCAGGAGTTACATAATCTCATTGTCATAGGAACATGTATAAGTTATGGAGAAAGGAATAGAAATAAACTAAACAATCAAAGTGCTAAGATGACAGATGGGTCATGTCAACCACATCATTCTCTACTGATGTGATCTCGTTCATCAAATGGAAACTCATGTCTATGGCTAGGAAACTTAACCATCTTTGATTAACGAGCTGGTCAAGTAGAGGCATACTAGTGACACTCTGTTTTGTCTATGTATTCACACATGTACTAAGTTTCCGGTTAGTATAATTCTAGCATGAATAACAAACATTTATCATGATATAAGGAAATATAAATAACAACTTTATTATTGCCTCTAGGGCATATTTCCTTCAAATGTCACCTCATTCATCCTCAAATTATACTACAATAACAACATATGACCTCTATAGTTCAATGTTTGTTTTAACGAGTCACCCCAATATAACTATGGGTCACTACAAAAAAATACACTTACGTGATGATACGTGTTTGTCACAGTAGGTCACGTTTTCTGTCATGCATGTACATCCATGACGATTTTATGACAGAATCAAGATAGTCATACCTGTGTTGTCGTAGAAGTGTTCCATGACATTACTAAAATTATCATCACGGAAGTGTCCACTTCCATGACAATAAATCGCGCGTCATAGAAGTGCTTTCGTCAAGGATGACCGACACGTGGCATCCACCGTAACGGGTCGCCGTTAAGCTATCGGGTTTCCGTTTGGATCCGATAACCCGTTAACAGCCACGACCAATGGGGATTATCCATGTGTAAAATTCTCATTCACCGGATAATGCACGTGTCAGCTCATCGTTGGGACAGATGTCATCCCTACAATGGACGGAAGACGCCTATGATATGTCGACACGTGGCACGGCCCAATAGTGGCCCATTTAAGGTAAAAAGGCCGGCCCAACTAAAGGCCCACCATATTTTTTTAGACACTAGTGGGCTAGCCCGTTAACAATCTGCCATGTTTTGGGTCAAATTGAGGCTCATATCAGATCAGGCCCGTTCATAGCTTGCTGTGTTTTGGGCCAAATTACGGCCCATATCGGATCAGGCCCGTTAACATGCCACTGTTCTTTTGGGCCCACTCTAAGCCAGGTTTGTATTTCGGCCTGTTAAATGCCCGTTTACCAGTTCGGCCCAATAATAGTTTCGGCCTGTTAGCGGCCCGTGGTGCATCTGGGACGTTGTCGGCGCGGTTTAACTTTAGGCCATTTAACGGCCCATGCAGAAACTGGGCTATTTCTTGTCTGAAGTAACTTTAGGACTCTTAACGGCCCGTACACTACTAGGGAAAAGATTATAGATAGGCGCTTACTAGTAGCGAGGGTTAGCGAGGGTTTATAACCCTCGCTACTGCTACTTACTAGTAGCACGGGTTTTTACCCCTCGCTACTACTAAGTTGATAGTAGTAGCGTGGGTTTTTAACCCTCACTACTACTAATCGGTCTCTACCGTGCCCCCAGGACATGCCATAGTAGTAGCGAGGGGTATAAACCCGCGCTACTACTAAGTTGATAGTAGTAGCACAGTTTTATACCCCATATCCTCGGCCGAATCCCTCCTCTCTCCCTCACTCTCCCCCTCTCTCCATAGGCCCTCCCATGGTGTTGCACACCTCCTCCTCCATGGCAACCAACGAGTCCACCTCCTCTTGTCACGTGCCTCCTCCTCCATGGAGCCAAAAGAGGGAGGGCGATGGAGCTCGCCGATCTTCTCCGCATCTCCATGCCACCACGTCGGACCACCTCACCACCGGCGATGAGCCCCGGTGCGCCATCCATCTCATTCCTTTCTTCCTTGTTTCTCTTTTTCCCTCTCCATGTACCTCCGATTTTACTCACCTCCCATGCCCATGCATGCGCAGGTCGTCGACATGGCCAACGAGGAGCTCTCTGCCTTGGCCGTGAATAGGACCCTCACACTGTCGTCTTGCTCTCCTCTGCACTGGATCCGGTCCCTCTACAGCAGTCGTCGTTGGATTTGGTCTCTGCTGCCCGTCCGCACCTCTGGTGACCCTTGTCGTCGCTCGATCGAACCATTGACACCATTGACAGCACGCACGGGGTCGAGATTTTTTTGGTTTTTGAAATTAATAGTAGTAGCGTGGGTCACAATCACGCGCTATAGATAGTTAGTAGTAGCGCGCGTCGAACCCGCGCTACTACTAACACACGTACTAGTAGCGCGGGATTCACCGCGCTACTACTACTAGTTAGCTGTAGCGCCGTAGTAGTAGCGCAGGCACCCGCGCTACTACTGGCTTTTAACCCGTGCTACTACTAGGCTTTTTCCTAGTACTGGTAGTCTTCATGGATAAATTCCAGCCCAACTGGCCTATCGGCCTGTTAATGGCACATGTAATTGTTGGGCCTAATTACAACCCGCGTTGAATCCGGCCTGCTTCAACCCATCTAATAATGGCCGTGACACTGTTGGGCCTACGGCCCATGTTATACCGGCCTGCTTAAAGCCCATAATTTTATTGGGCCAAACAGGGCCCGAGATATATTTTGGCCTGTTAACGTCTCGTCCTATTTGGGCCAAACATGGGCTTTAGGTAGTTTCGGCCTGTATTGGCCCATGAATTTTTTGGCTCAACACTAGCCCAATCTAGTTTTTAGCTTGTTAAAAGCCCATGGTATTCTCTGGCCCAGCTGGCCAGAACTTTACTCGGCCTGTTAAAGGTGGAAAACTACAATACGTTTAGACCTGCTAATGGCCCAAGATGATTATAGGTCCATGTTTTGGCCCATATGAGTAACGGGCCAGCCTGAAGGCCGACAACACTGATATCCATTGAACCTTCCAGCCTAAATTACACCATACCGACCAAGAATAAACCTAGAGTACACAATAAAGAAATTACGGCATATTACATCCACTAGTAATCAAAGTTCGCCACCAGTGATAATAAAGCGCAACGTGACCGCAGATTACATACACTAGGCATCAAAGGTCGCCACCAGTGCATATAAACGTGCCGACAAAAGAATATACAAAACTGAGAGCACTTTAGAAGGCATTAGGCCTGGCCGGGACGGGCACCACAAGCAACCGAACAAGCTGATGAGACCTCAGTTGTGTCAACGATAGATGCTCCATCCCTAGTTGTATAGCCTCAAAGCACGCAAGGCAGTCCTCTGAGATCTTCATTGCATCATTAACATCAAGTCAGAGCTGAGCTGAAGCAATCCTTTCTGCTTTAAGTTGAGAGTGAATAAGTCGAACTGATTGAGGCAGCGACTGCACAGAGGTTGTCTCACAATTGCTGGTGAGTAGCTTCAACTCACTGTGTTCATCAAGACATGACCTTGGGATCATCTCGCTCTCTTCAAGATGGTTTGGCTCACTATCTTCCCTAAAGTTTTGCCTGGCATAAGAGATACAACTCTGAAAGAGAAACAAGGAGACACGGAACATGTTTCACAATTATACAAGCAAATAAATGGACCTGTTCTACATAAGGAACATGTTTTTACAACTACAATTTAAAACTGGTAGTTGTTGCAAACATCCAATCAGATGTAAACAGCAATGTAAACAGCAGTGGAGGAAATGATGCCTATCCAAATCTATATTAGAACAAAGTTTGAAGGCTTGAGAAGGATGAACTTACATTACATGTTAACATGGGATGGCTAAAGCCCTTCTCCATGTCGATGGAAGGATAATTCAATAAATCCCCCAAAGAAACTTCTTTATAAGCGTTGCCATTATTCTACATTTTTTAAAGAGTAAATATAGATCAAATAATATTGGAAGGAACAGAGGACAATGAAGCTCAGGTGCAGACTGATGATACATAATCAAATAGCAATTAATTAAGTACAACATTACAAGGCAAAAGATACTGACAAGAGGAATGCATACATCAACGTGTGCACTGGCATTGACTTTATTCAACATTTTGGTAAGAGTAAATGTAGATCTGATAATTTGGAGAAAGTGGAGGGCAAGGAAGATAAGATGCAGAGTAATGCTAGATAATCAACTATCTTGCGATGCAAGTATAGTAATACCACCACCATCCGTTATTACTTGTCGCTCAAATGGATGTATCTAGCACTATTAAGTTCTAAATACATCCAATTAATCAACAATTAATTCAATATAGAGGGAGTACATGACAACATGTACTTACATGAGCAATCCACAAATTCATAACCATTTCTTAATTCTACATTTATCCTAGAGTAAATATAGATCTTATAATTTCGAGCAAAGGGAGGATAAATAAGTGAACGTTTACATGGATGCTACATAATCAAACAACAATGAGTGTAAGTATGCTGATGATACGTCTCCAACGTATCTATAATTTCTGATTGTTCCATGCTGTTATATTATCATTCTTGGATGTTTTACAATCATTTTTCAATCATTTTTCGGGACTAACCTATTGACAGAGTGCCAAGTGCCAGTTATTGTTTTTTGCTTGTTTTTTACATCACAGAAAATCAATATCGAACGGAGTCCAAATGTAGCGAAACTTTTTGTGGATTTGTTTGGACCAGAAGACACCAGATGGGTCAGAGAAGCACCTGGGGGGTGCCCTGAGGGGGGCACAACCCACCAGGGTGCGCCTGGGCCCCCAGGCATGCCCAGGTGGGTTGTGCCCACCTCGCTGGCCTCCCGCATCACCTCTTTGCTCTATAAATAACCCAATATTCTAGAAACCCTAGGGGAGTCTACAAAAATTAATTCCAGCCGCCGCAAATTCCAGAACCACCAGATCCAATCTAGACACCATCACGGAGGGGTTCATCATCCTGATTGGTGCCTCCACAAGATAAACTACTCATACAGATGCACCTTGATTTTCCGTGCAACACACGGGCATGTTGCTAGTTAGATAATACAATGTGTGTTTCCCACCCATGATGAACCAGAGCACACAGAGAAATGCAAATCCCTGCTGTCTCTGTATATGTGGCGCCAATGGCGGAGCTACATAAGAACACAAAAATACCATGGCCCTCCCAGCCCTAGTCCAATATACAAAGTAGTGAAGGTAAATTTGTACCAAAATTTGGGATCCCCTATAGCCTAAGCCATCTGGCGCTCCCAATATTTTAACTGTACCTCCGCCGGTGTGTGGCGCACATGCTTTTTGAAACGAATATAGGAACATTAGGTGACCAATTAAACGTTCTTTGTTTTAGTAATATGAGCATCATATCAGATCCTTATTTCAACAACTAAGCTTTGGGATTATGAGTGGCATGTTGTTTCGCTTGATGGGTTGAGGTCTTGAGGAGCAGTGCTAGCACGAGACGAAGCACCTACGATGATGGTAGTGAATATAAAGGTGGAAAACCATAAGCTTTACGAGTATAGTGATCTGAAGGTGCAAAACGGATAAAGGCTACTTCGCAACCAATGTTTGCTTTCAACTAGCCACTACGATTTGGTACGGACAAGTAAAGTACAGTAAACAAGTTAGATCTATTTTCCAGGTGAGATCAACAACTTAAGCTGATATAAAAGAGTACCACCTCTCTTGCGACGCCGTGTAGGCCCCTGCTGATACGTTGAGGGTGATGCGGGTGCGATGGCTGTCGGCGGCGCGGAAGAAGACTTTAGACGGCAGACGGCCAGGTCGGGGGATAAGTCTTGTTGCCGTGGACGAGGCGATCGTAGGAGCGGCGGCGGCAAGGTGGACCACGGCACCGATGAAGCGAGAGGATGTGATGAAAGGATCCTGGTTCGGCGCCGTGGATGAGAGACATCCATCTCTTGCAGTGGACGATGGGGTAGGGGTAGCTGCTCTGGCAAGGTGGAGGATGGGGTGGCGGGCGGAGGAGGCTGGCCGCAGTGGGGAGGTTGTTGTGGCACCGATGGTGTATGAATGGGGAGGGAAATCTGACAAAGTTACGAACTTATCCCCCATTTAAAATTTAGGACATCACGTCGGTTGGGGCTAGGACGGTAATCTCGCATCTCCCCAATTTTTACCGGTTGTGATTTGGGGCGAGGAGAGGGTGTTTTGCCGCCCACGGTTGGCGCCCACGATGTATGAACGGGGCTGACAGGTAGGGTGGTTGTGTCACATCTGAGGGAAGTTACACATCTGCCCCTATTTAAAATATTTGCCTACATCGATTTTGGACGAGGAGAGTTTGTTTTGCCGCCCACCGTGTATGAATGGGGAAATGGAGGGAGAGACACATGTCTTTCGGATGAGCTTGAATCAAATGTGTTTTGCCACCCATGTTTGGTACCCACCGTGTCTGAATGGGCTCAGAGGTGGTCGTGTCACGTCTAATTGAAGTTACTAGTCTACTCCTATCAACAACAGTGGAAATCGGGTTGATTAGGATGTGAAGTGTCACGGGTAGATAGTAATTTCCATCTCGCAAACACTTGCTTCGGGTAGCTGACAAATGATAGTGGGTGTTTTGCCGCTTCGCTCAAAATTTGGGAGAATTAGCACGCACATTTACCCTGGGCCCTGGTAACTAATATCAAATCCAATTTGTATTCGATTACGAATATCCATACATCATTCTATGTTTTGTTATTTATTTCTTCAAAACCATTAAAAAGATTTATTCCACCTTTATATATGATTATGATTTAGAAATGTCGTGATCTTCAAATTCAGTAGGTTGGATACACTTTGAGTCAAACAGTTATTTCATCCAATACAATAGGCTCACACGAAAAACAGTTTACCTTATGCCAATCATACAAGTACTGAGGATTACCTTGCCTAAAAAATTCAGATCATTACAATACATGGATAACATAGGGGGTCTTACAAAATAATCCATTCAGAGACATGACACAACATGCCTTGTGTTCATCATCATCTTCAATAGCACCATCTCATCTCAAACCCTAGTTCATCCCTTGTGTTCAATCTTGTTACCGGAACTATAGATTGGTGCTTGTGGGTGACTAGTAGTGTTGATTACATCTTGTAGTTGATTAGTATATGGTTTATTTGGTGGAAGATTATATGTTCAAACCCATTATGCTATTTAATACCCCTCTGATCTTGAGCATGTTTATCACTTGTGAGTAGTTACTTTTGTTCTTGAGGTCACGAGAGAAATCATGTTCCAAGTAATCATGTGAAATTGATATGTGTTCGATATTTTGATAGTATGTATGTTGTGATTCCCTTAGTGGTGTCATGTGAACGTAGACTACATGACACTTTACCATATTTGGGCCTAAGGGAATGCATTGTGGAGTGGCAATTAGATGACGGGTTGCGAGAGTGACAGAAGCTTAAACCCCAGTTTATGCGCTATTCCGTAAGGGACCGATTGGATGCTTGCGGGAGGGTTAATCATAAGTAGGAGGTTTGTTCAAGTAAGAACAACACCTAAGTACCAGTCCACCCACATATCAAATTATCAAAGTGTCATTTCCTTATGTTCCTCGTTGTGTTCGACACTCTTACTTACCAAAAAGAGCTACAATTGATCCCCTATACTTGCGGGTCATCAAGCCTATTTTCTGGCACCTTTGCTGGGGAGTGAAGCGCCTTTGGTAAGTGTAATGTGGTAAGGAAACATTTATATAGTGTGCTGAAATTTATTGTCACTTGCTACCATGGAAAACAATCCTTTGAGGGGTTTGTTCGGGGTATCTTCACCTCGACCGGAACCACAGTTAGTTACCCCTCAACCTAGTGTACCTACTGAAAATAGTGAATTCGAAATTCCATCGGGTATGATAGAACAACTGCTAGCTAATCCATATGCATGAGATGGAACCGAACATCCTGATATGCACCTGATATATGTGGAACAAATTTGTGGATTGTTTAAGCTTGCAGGTTTACCCGGAGATGATGTTAATAAGAAGGTTTTCCCTTTATCTTTGAAGGGAAAAGCATTGGCATGGTATCGGCTATGCGATGATATTCGATCTTGGAATTGGAATCTATTGAAATTGGTGTTCCACCAAAAAATTTATCCTATGCATCTAGTTCATCGTGATCGAAACTACATATAGAATTTTTGGCCTCGTGAAGGAGAAAGTATTGCTCTAGCTTGGGGGAGGCTGAAGTCAATGTTATATTCATGCCCCAATCATGATCTCTCAAGAGAAATTATTATCCAGAATTTTTATGCTCGGTTTTCTCATAATGATCGATCCATGCTTCATACTTCTTGTGCTGGTTCTTTTATGAAGAAGACTATTGAATTCCGGTGGGATCTTTTGGAAATAATTAAACGCAATTCTAAAGATTGGGAACTCGATGAAGGTAAAGAGTAAGGTATTAAGCTTAAATATGATTGTGTTAAATCTTTTATGAATACCAATGCTTTTCAAAAGTTTAGCACTAAATATGGACTTGACTCTGAGATAGTAGCTTCTTTTTGTGAATCATTTTCTACTCATGTTGACCTCCCTAAAGAGAAGTGGTTTAAATATCACCCACCTATTAAAGAAGAAACTAAAGAACCGGTATTAGCTAAAGAAGAAACTATACTTTATAACGTTGGTCTTGTTCCTACTTCTTATATTGAGAAACCACCTTTCCCTGTTAGGATAAAGCAACATGCTAAGGTTTTGACTGTGGTTAACAAAAGTTATATTAGAACACCTAGACCTGATGAACAAATAAAAGTAGAACCTAGTGTTGCTATGGTTAAAGATCTCCTAGAAGAAAATATAGATGGGCATGTTATTTACTTTTGCAATGAAGCTACAAGAATTGCCAAACCTAAAAAAGAGCAAAAACAAAGACCCATTGTTGGCATGCCTGTTGTCTTAGTTAAAATAGGAGATCACTGTTATCATGGTTTATGTGACATAGGTGCTAGCATGAGTGCTATTCCTTTTACCCTTTCTCAATAAATCATGAATGACATAGCACCCACTAAAATAGAAGAAATAGATGGCACTATTAAACTTGCTAATAGAGACACCATCACACCACTTGGGATTGTTAGAGATGTTGAAGTCTTGTTTGGGAAAATAAAATACCCTACTGATTTCCTTGTTCTTGGTTCCCCACAAGATGACTTTTGTCCCATTATCTTTGATATACCTTTCTTGAACACCGTTAACCAGGTGGGTTGTGCCCCCTCGGGGCACCCCTCTCGTACTTCTTTGGCCCATCCTGTGTCTTATGGCCAAGAAAAAATCTCCAAAAAGCTTCAAGGCGTTTGGACTCTGTTTGGTATTAATTTTCTGCGAAGTAAAAAACAAGCAAAAAACAAAAACTAGCACTAGGCACTATGTTAATAGGTTAGTCCCAAAAAATGATATAAAGTTGCTATAAAATGATTGTAAAACATCCAAGAATGATAATATAACAGCATGGAACAGTAAAAAATTATAGATAGCTGGAGACGTATCAGCATCCCCAAGCATAATTCCTGCTCCTCCTTGAGTAGGTAAATGATAAAAATAAATTTTTGATGTGGAATGCTGCCTAACATGTTAACCACATATTGTTTTCTTTGTAGCATGGACATTTGGACTTTTATATGATTCAAAGCAATAGTCTAGTTTTGACATGAAGATTTCAATACTCAAGCATATCAACAAGCAACCATGTCTTTCAAAATATCAACACTAAAGCAATTTATCCCTAGCCCATTATGCTCAATCATTGATCCATTCATGAAACACACTCACATATTAGCTCCACCCAATGCTCAAGTACAACCATAGTGCCCCTTAGTTGGTGCTTTATAAGAGATGGAGACTCAAGTAAAAGTAAAAATTGCATAAAGTAAAAGAAAGGCCTTTCGCATAGGGAAGTAGGGATTTGTAGTGTTGCCAGAGCTCAAAGCGAAAAAGATAGAGATAAAAATCTTTTGCGCGACATGATTTTCCTGTCAACGAAAACGATCGAGTAGTCCCCAATACTTTCCATGCTAGATATATCATAGGCGGTTCCCAAACAGAAAATAAAGTTTATTCTTTTTCCACCATACTTTCACATTCCACGGCTAACTGAATCCACAGGTTCCATCCATACCAACACTTTCCAAGGAATTTATTATTTGACAACATAAAGTAAATTCATTTTTCATTTCGGGACTAGGCATCCCTAATACCTTTGCCATACTCTCGTGCAATGACAAGTGAATAAACACTCATCTTGAGAATAACACATCTAGCATGGAAACATATCAGCCACCCCTACCGTTTCATGAGCAGTACAAGCACACAAAAAGGAAATTAGAGATGTCACATACAAATTTGTTAGAACGACAAAAGAATATACCACATATAGGTAGGTATAGTGGACTCATGTGGCAAAACTGGGTTTAAGGATTTTGTATGCACAAGTGGTGATCATACTTAGTGCGAATGAAGGCTAGCAAAAGATTGAGAAGCATCCAACCAAGAAACGAAATATCTCATAAGCGAGCATTAAGCATAACTAACACCGAATAATGCACCACAAGTAGGATATAATTTCTTTGCATAAATATTGACTTTCGTGCTTTCATAGGGAATCACAAACCTTAACCTTAACACCAGTATACTTACTAAAGCATAATTACTCATCAACATGACTCACATATTATATCATCATATCGCAGAACTATTACAAAGAATCAAGTTTATTTTGTCCAATGATCTTCATGAAAGTTTTTATTATATCCCTCTTGAATATCAATCACTTTGGGACTAATTTCATATGTTGCTTTTGATAGCTCAAACAAATCTAAGTGAAGAACATGAGCATAAAAATTTTCTTCTCTCAAAATAATTTAAGTGAAGCATGATACGTCTCCATCGTATCTACTTTTCCAAACTCTTTTGCCCTTGTTTTGGACTCTATCTTGCATGATTTGAATGGCACTAACCCAGACTGACGCTGTTTTCAGCAGAGTTGCCATGGTGTAATTTTTGTGCAGAAATAAAAGCTCTCGGAATGACCTGAAACTTCACGGAGATGATTTTTGGAATTAATAAAAATGTTGGCGAAATAATCAACCGAAGGGGGCCCACACCCTGGCCACAAGGGTGGGGGCGTGCCCACCCCCCTGGGGCGCACCCTCTGTCCTTGTGGGCCCCCTGGACCTGCACCAACTTCAACTCCAACTCCATATATTCACGTTCAGGGAGAAAAAAATCAGAGAGAAGGATTCATCGGGTTTTACGATACGGAGCCGCCGCCAAGCCCTGTTCTTCCTCGGGAGGGCAGATCTGGAGTCTGTTCGGGGCTCCGGAGAGGGGAAATCGTCGCCATCGTCATCATCAACCATCCTCCATCACCAATTTCATGATGCTCACTGATGTCTACTACGCAACTTTATTCTTGTAGACTCGTGTTGGGCCTCCAAGCGCAGAGTTTTGTAGGACAGTAGAAATTTTCCCTCAAGTGGACGACCTAAGGTTTATCAATCCGTGAGAGGCGTAGGATGAAGATGGTCTCTCTCAAACAACCCTGCAACCAAATAGAAGAAATCTCTTGTCTCCCCAACACATCTAATACAATGGCAAATTGTATAGGTGCACTAGTTCGGCGAAGAGATGGTGATAAAAGTGTAATATGGATGGTAGAAATATATTTTTATAATCTGAATAAATAAAAACAGCAATGTAGCAAATAGTAAATGGGCACAAAACGGTATTTCAATGCTCAAAAATAAGGCCTAGGGTTCGTACTTTCACTAGTCCAATCTCTCAACAATGCTAATATAATTGGATCATATAACCGCCCCTCGACATGCAACGAAGAATCACTCCAAAGTTCCTATCTAGCGGAGAACATAAGACAAAATTGTTTGTAGGGTACGAAACCACCACAAAGCTATTCTTTCCGTTCAATCTATCCTAGGGTTCGTACTAAAATAACACGAAGCTATTCTTTCCGATCGATCTAACCAAGAGTTTGTACTAAAATAACACCAAAGCAAATTCAGATTCACAATATTCAATCCAACACAAAGAACATCAAAGAGTGCCCCAAGATTTCTACCGGAGAAACAAAGATAAGAACATGCATCAACCCCTCTGCATAGGTTACCCCAATGTCACCTCGGTAATCCGCGAGTTGAGTGCCAAAACATACATCAAGTGAATCAATACGACACCCCATTGTCACCACGAGTATTCATATGCAAGACACATATCAAGTGCTCTCAAATCCATAAAAGTATTCAATCCGATAACAACGAAATCTCAAAGGGAAAACTCAATTCATCACAACAAGATAGAGAGGGGAAAACACCATATGATCTGACTATATTAACAAAGCCCGAAATACATCAGGATCGTGACATCTCAAGAACACGAGAGAGAGAGAGACTAAACACATAGCTACTGGTACAAACCCTCAGCCCCATGGGTGGACTACTCCCTCCTCATTGTGGTGGCCGCCGGGATGATGAAGATGGCCACCGGTGATGATTCCCCCCTCCGGCAGGGTGCCGCAAAGGGTCTAGATTGGTTTTCGGTGTCTATAGAGCCTTGTGGCGGTGGAACTTCTGATCTAGGTTAACCCCGAGGGTTTTTAGAATATTAGTGAATTTATAGGGTAAAGAGGGGGTGCGGGAGGCCACCTAGGTGGGCACAACCCACCTGGGCGCGCCTAGGAGCCCAGGCGCGCCTTGGTGGGTTGTGCCCCCCTCGGGGCACCCCCGGGTGCTGTTCTGGCCCATCTTGGGTGTTCCAGTCCATAAAAAATCTCCAAAAAGTTTCGCGGTGTTTGGACTCTGTTTGATATTGATTTCCTGCGATGTAAAAAACAAGGAAAAAATAGCAACCGGCACTGGGCACTGGGTCAATAGGTTAGTCCCCAAAAATGATATAAAGTTGCCATAAAATGATTGTAAAATATCAAAGAATGATAATATAAAAGCATAGAACAATAAAAAAAATTATAGATACGTTGGAGACGTATCAGCATCCCCAAGCTTAATTCCTACTAGTCCTCGAGTAGGTAAATGATAAAAACCGAATTTTTGATGTGGAATGCTGCCTAACATGTTCATCGCATATTCTTTTCTTTTGTAGCATGGACACATGTATATGATTCAAAGCAATAGTCTAAGTTTGACATGAAGATTTCAATAGTCAAGCATATCAACAAGAAATCATGTCTGTTGAAATATCAACACTAAAGCAAGTTATCCCTAGACCAATTATGCTCAATCATTAATCCATTCATGAAACACACTCGCATATTAGCTACACCCAATTCTCAAGTACAATCATAGTGCCCCTTAGTTGGTGCTTTATAAGAGAGGATGGAGACTCAAATAAAAATAAAAATTGCATAAAGTAAATAGATAGGCCCTTCACAGAGGGAAGTAGGGATTTGTAAAGGTGCCAAAGCTCAAAGCAAAAAATATAGAGATAGAGATAAAACATTTCGGGTGGCATGCCTTTCTTGTCAACGAAAACGATCGGGTAGTTCCCAATACTTTCCATGCTAGATATATCATAGGCGGTTCCCAGACAGAAAATAAAGTTTATTCCTTTTTCCACCATACTTTCATATTCCACGGGTAACCGAATCCACGAGTATCGTCCATACGAACACTTTCCAAGGAATTTCATAGTAGAATCGTCCAAGTGAAAATTTAAAGAACATTCTTCAATATTGGTAAGACCAAGCACATCACATAAAGATTTCGGAATTGTAGAAACACTAGCACGCAAGTCACATAAAGCAAAACACTCATAATTTTTAATCTTGACTTTGATGGTAGGTTCCCATTCATCATGTAATTTTCTAGGAATTGAAATCTCTAATTCCAACTTTTCTTCCAAAGCTTTCATCATAGCATCAACAATATGTTTAGTAAAAACTTTATTTTGTTCATAAGCATGGGGGAATTTATCATGGATTGCAACAAAGAAAGACCATCAATCAAAGAGCAATTATCGTAATTAAAGTCTTTGTAATCAAAAAGAGTTGGCACATCACTCGTTAATGTTTCGACCTCTCCAAACCCACTTTGTCATTTTTTTTCAATAAGATTTTCACCCTCCAAATTATTGGGACGCCTTCTAACTAAAGTTGACTCTTCTTCAGCCCCTTTATCATGAATTTTAATTTTTTCAAACAAAGAATAAATAGAAGAAACACCAATCATTTTAAGATCTTCATCATTTTATCTTCTAACGAGATAGGTATAGCGACCATTTGATTTACTAGGGTTGCTTGTGCATCGGATATTTTGCCTAGCAAACTTTCAGCGAAAGCATACTTAGATTGGAGACTGCAAACTTCTGTACTAATATCATCAAGTAGTTTAGTTATAGCTTCCAACACAACAGAGTATTCCTTAAGTTCCTCGGTAAATTATTTATTATGCTCAAACTATTTTTTCATATATTCGTTATTACTCTTCTCAATTTCAAGTAAAATATTAGGGTAAGGAACATCACAATATTTTCTTTGAGGCATCATGACTACTCAAACAAGATTTCACACAAAAACAGATCTGACGAGAAAACGGCGAACGAAAAGAGGGCGAATAAAACGGCAATTTTTTGTGAAGAGGGGGAGATGAAAATGAGAGACGGATGGAAAATAATGTAAATAGCAAAGAGATGAGCTTTGTGATTAGGAACCTGATAGATGTTGATGATGTCTCCCGGGAAACGGCGAAAGAAATTCCTTTTGATGCAGCCTGAAATACGTCGGTATTTCCCCAAAGAGGAACAGATGATGTAGCACAGCTACAATAGGTATTTCCCTAAGTGATGATTCCAAGGTTATTGAACCAGTAGGAGAACCACGCAACACTATGTAAACGGTACCTACACACACAGAACAAATACTTGCAACCTGGCGTAAAAGATGGGTTGTCAATCCCTCCCGGGTAAAAAGATACATAAATTTGTAGTAGATTGGATAAACAGATCTCGCGGGAACACGAGAGAAAATAAATAACAATAAATTGCAGCAAGGTATTATTTTGGTTTTTGGATTAATAGATCTGTGAATAAAAACAAATGTAAATAGATCTCGAAGGAAAATATTATAAAGAAGAGACCCATGGGCCATAGATTTCACTAGTGGCTTCTCTCGAGAAAAATAGCATACGACGGGTAAACAAATTACTGTTGGTCAATTGATAGAACTTCAAATAATTATGACGATATCTAGGCAATGATCATTATATAGGCATCACGTCCAAGATAACTAGACCGACTCCTGCATGCATCTACTACTATTACTCCACACATCGACCGCTATCCAGCATGCATCTAGTGTATTAAGTTCATGGAGAAACGGAGTAATGCAATACGAACGATGACATGATGTAGACAAGATCTATTCATGTAGGAATAGACCCAATCTTGTTATCCTTAATAGCAACGATACATATGTGGCATGTCCCCTTCTGTCATTGCGATAGAGCACCGTAAGATCGAACCCATCACAAAGCACCTCTTCCCATGGCAAGAAAGCGCGATCTAGTCGGCCTAACTAAACCAAAGATTCGAAAAAGAAATATGAGGCTATAAGAAATCATGCGTATAAGAGATCAAAACTCAAATAACTTTCATGGATAAAATAGATCTGATCATAAACTCAAAGTTCATCGAATCCCAACAAACACACCACAAAAAGAGTTACATCAAATAGATCTTGAAGAAACAATTGTGTTGAGAATCAAAAGAAAGAGAGGAAGCCATCTAGCTACTAACTACGGACCCGAAGGTCTACAATGAACTACTCACGCATCATCGGAGAGGCACCAATGAGGATGATAAACCCCTCCGTGAGGGTGCTAGATTGGATCTGCGGTTTCTGGAACTTGCGGCGGCTGGAATTGTGTTTTGTTGACTCCACTAGTGTTTTTGGATTTTTGGGGTATTTATAGAGAAGAGGTGGTGCGGGAGGCGGCTGAGGTGGGCACAACCCACCAGGGTGGGCCTGGGCCCCCAGGCGTGTCTAGGTGGGTTGTGCTCCCCTCGGAACCCTGCTTTGGTACTTCCTTGGCCCAATTTGTGTCTTCTGGTCCAAAAAAAATATCCAAAAAGTTTTTCTGCTCTTGGACTCCGTCTGGTATTGATTTTCTGCAAAGTAAAAAACAAGCAAAAAATAGCAATTGGTACTGGGCACTATGTCAATAGGTTAGTCCGAAGAAATGATATAAAGTTGCTATAAAATGGTTGTAAAACATCCAAGAATGATAATATAACAGCATGGAACAATCAGAAATTATAGATACGTTGGAGACGTATCACTCACCGCCGTGCGTGAGTAATTCCTTCGTAGGCTTGCTGGACGGTGATGGGTTGGACGAGATTTACCATGTAATCGAGTTAGGTTTGTTAGGGCTTGATCCCTACTATAAACTATGTTCTGAGATTGATGTTGCTATGACTTCGCTATGCTTAATACTTGTCACTAGGGCCCGAGTGCCATGATTTCCGATCTGGACCCTTTATGTTTTCATGAATATATTTGTGTTCTTGATCCCATCTTGCAAGTTATATGCACCTATTACATGTTATGATCCGCATACCCCAAGGTGACAATAATTTGGATTCTTTTCGGTGATTACCATAGTTTGAGGAGTTCATATATTCACTAAGTGCTAATGCTTTGTTCCGGCTATCTATTAAAAGGAGGACTTAATATCCCGTAGATCTATCATGGGAGGGTAGGACAAAATATGTCATGCAAGCAAACATGTATGCCTATATATGGAATACATGCCTACTTTACATTGATGAACTGGAGCTAGTTCTGTGTCGCCCTAGGTTATAACTGTTACATGATGAATGTCATCTAACATAATTATCCATCACCGATCCAATGCCTATCAGATTTTCACATATTGATCTTTGCTAAGTTAATATTGTTGTTGCCGCTGTTACAATCACGATAAAACTGCTATTGTTCTGCTACCATTGCTATTGTTACAATTGCTATCAAATTACCATACTATTGTGTTACTGATCAGTCTCCTGCAGATATTTAGTTCTCCAGTTGTGATTGAATTTATTAACCAACTGCTAATACTTGCAAATATTCTTTGGCTCCCATTGTGTCGAACCAATAAATTTGGGTTGAATACTCTACCCTCAAAAATTGTTGCGATCCCCTATACTTGTGGGTTATGGAGACCTTTTTCTGGTGCTGTTGCCGGGGAGTATAGCTTTATTTGATGGTTCACTTGGGATTTATATCTGTTGATCACTATGAAGAATATGAAAGATACCAGAACCAAGTTTGTTCCCTCTAAGACGAGGGGCGGTAAGGAACTACCATCTAGCTCTACACTTGATTCACCACCTGCTATTAATTCTAATATGTCGCAAGTAATTGTTGATGCTACTTCTTCTATGAACGATGCTACTTATGATGCTAGTACTTTGCTTGATGATACTGTGCCACTAGGTGAATTGCTTGATGCTAAAGAATTTGAGAATGCTGAAATTAATGAAATTGTTGAAATTGATGATGCACCTAGTAGACCTAGCTCTCCTAGAATTGAATTGCCTAAGGTACCTGAAGGTTATGTTATGGATCGGGAGATAGCTAGAGAATTTCTTGCTTGTAACGATAGGGAAGATGTTAAGAAACTACTATGTAAGTTGAAAGAAAAATCTTTGAATGCCAGAATGAAATATGATCCCAAGTTTGCTACTTCACCTATCTTTGTTACCGATAAGGATTATGAGTTCTCTGTTGTTCCTCAGTTAATTACTTTGGTTGAATCTGATACTTTCATGGCTATGAAACTGAAATTGTTGTGGCACACCTTTCTAAATTAAATGGTATAGCCACCCATTTTGCTCATGAGGAAAAGATCCGCTACTACTATATTCTTAAATTGTTTCCTTTCTCGTTGAAGGCTGATGCTAAGATATGGTTTAATACTCCTGCTCCTGGTTGTGGGCGTAGCTGAGGTTTACTACACAACTTTATTCTTGTAGACTCGTGTTGGGCCTCCAGGCGCAGAGTTTTGTAGGACAGTAGAAATTTTCCCTCAAGTGGATGTCCTAAGGTTTATCAATCCGTGGGAGGCGTACGATGAAGATGGTCTCTCTCAAACAACCCTGCAACCAAATAACATAGAGTCTCTTGTGTCCCCAACACACCAAATACAATGGTAATTTGTATAGGTGCACTAGCTCGGCGAAGAGATGGTGATACAAGTGTAGTAATGATAGTAAATATTTATTTTTGTAATAGTAACAATAAAAAACAGCAAGGTAGCAAGTAACAAAAGTGAGCACAAATGGTATTGCAATACTTGAAAATGAGGCCTAGGGTTCATACTTTCACTAGTGAAATCTCTCAACAATGCTAATATAATTGGATCATTTAACCATCCCTCAACATGCGATGAAGAATCACTCCAAATTCTTATCTATCGGAGAGCATAAGAAGAAATTGTTTGTAGGGTACGAAACCACCTCAAAGTTATCCTTTCCGATCGATCTATCCAAGAGTTCGTACTAAAATAACACAAAATTATCCTTCCCGATCGATCTATCTAAGACTTCGTACTAAAATAACACCATATGATACACATCAACCAACTCAAATGTCACCTAGATACTCCAATGTCACCGCGAGTATCCGTGAGTTAATTATACGATATGCATCAAACAATTTCAGATTCATAATACTCAATCCAGCAAAGAATCTCAAATAGTGCCCCAAGATCTTTGCCAGAGAATCAAGGACGAAAACGTGCATCAACCCCTATGCATAGAGTACCCCAATGACACCTTGGGAATCCGCGAGTTGAGTGCCAAAACATATATCAAGTGAATCAATATGATACCCCATTTTCACCACGGGTATTCATAGGAAAACATACATCAAGTGCTCTCAAATCCATAAAAGTATTCAATCTGATAACAACGAAATCTCAAAGAGAAAAACTAAATTCATCACAATGAGATAGAGAGGAGAAACACCATATGATCCAAATGTATTAACCAAGCTCGCGATACATCAAGATCGTGCCAAATCAAGAACACAAGGGAGAGAGAGAGAGATTAAACACATATTTACTGGTACAAACCCCCATCCTCGAGGGTGGACTCCTCCTTCCTCATCATGATGGCCGTCAGGATGATGAAGATGGCCTCCGGTGATGATTTCCCCCTCCGGCAAAGTGCCAGAATAGGTTTTAGATTGGTTTTTCATGGCTACAGAGGCTTGCGGCGGTGGAAATTCTGATCTAGGGTTATTTCTGGGGGTTTATGTATTTATAGGATTTTGTAGCGTTGGTTTCACGTGAAGATGGGATTCGAGGGGCCCACCACCCACCAACACACGGGCAAGGCCCCTGGCGTGCCCTGGTGGGTCGTGGCCACCTCCTTCACCTTCTGGTCCTCCCACGAAGCTTCTAGTGCCTCTTTTGTCCCAAAAAATGCCAAAAAGTTTCATTGCATTTGGAGAACTTCTATTTCTGCACAAAAAACTACACCACGGTAGTTGTGCTAAAAACAACGTTAGTCCAAGTTAGTTCCATGCAAATCATACCAAAACGATATAAAATTGTTGTAAACATGGCATGAGTACTTCATAAATTATAGATACGCCGGAGACATGTCAGGGTGCACTAGTGGGCCATAAGCCCACAGGGCGTGCCCACCCCCTTGGGCACACCTATAGGGCTTGTGGGTCCCGCGTGGGTCCCTCTCACTTATGCCAGCACCCATCTACTTCGTCTCCCTCCAGAAAAAATCCCACCATTGCTCAAACCCATGTTCTTGCTCATTTTGCTGCCATTTTCGATCTCCTTGCCCGGAACTCCGTTTCCGAAACTGTTTCGGGTGATTATTCATCGTATGTGACTCCCCCAATGGTCGAATTAATTTTTGTTCTAGTGCTTTGTATATTGCATGAATACTTCATAAATTATAGATACGTCGGAGACGTATTAGTATCCCCCAGCTTAATTCCTGCTTGTCCTCGAGTAGGTAAATGATAAAAGAAATAATTTATGATGTGTGAATGCTATCATAGTGCATAAGTTTGATCAATGATAATTTCAATCACTTTTCCTAGCATCATAACATCAATTCTTTCTCATAAAACTCATCATGATAAAGTAGCATTTGAAAATGGAATTTTTGATGCGGAATGCTACCTATCATATTCCTCATATACTCTTTTCTTTTATAGCGTGGACATTTGGACTTGAATGATTCAAAGCAATAGTCTATTATTTGATATGAGTACATCAATACTCTAGCATATCAACAAGCAACCATGTCTTTCAAAATATCAACACTGAAGAAAGTTATCCCTAGCCCATTATTCTCAATCATTGATCCATTCATTAAACACACTCGAATATTAGCTATATCCAATGCACAAGTATGACAATAGTGTTCCCTAGTTGGTACTTTGTAAGAGAAGATGGAGACTCAAAATAAAAATAAAATTTGCATAAAAGTAAATAGGTAGGCCCTTCGCGGAGGGAAGCAGAGATTTGTAGAGGTGCCAGAGCTCAAAGCTTAAATTTAGAGATAAAATTGTTTTGAGAGGTTGTAGCATCCCAATTTTCAATTTGGATGTTATTTATAGATCATCATATGCATCGATGATTTATGCATTTTTTTCTTTCATTTGTTTTATATGAATATTGATCCAAGGACCTAAAGAGAGAGTCGGAAGCTTCCCCAAAACCCACTTCTGAATTTTCAAAATTTGGAAATTGGATCAAGTTTGGTTCCACCAAAATTCATTTCCATTATTTCAAAAATAAAATAAAGAGAGGAGATAAAAGGACTTCTTCAAAAACAGAAAAAATATTGGAATTTGAATTTGGAAGCAAAATATATTTATTGGGGTTTATTTCCAATTTATTTCGATGCAAATTATTTTGCATCGCAAAAAGTTTAATTAAAAAAAACTGCATTTTAGTTTAGAAAAATATTCAAATGGTTATATATAAGGCCATATAATTATGTGAATTTTTCTGGAAGTTTTAGACTTTTATTTATTTGTATTTTGGTGTTTTAATGTATCTATAAAAAACGGAAAAGGTTTTGTTTAAAAAAAAGAAAGTCACCGACCGCGCTAGGCCAGGCCACCCAGCCCAGCCCAGCAGCGGCCTCCCTGCGCCCACCCGCGAACCGCCTCCCACTCGCTCGCCCGGCCGCAGCCTCGCTGGTACGCCACCTTTCAATTTAGATGTTATTTATAGATCATTTATATGCATCCATGATTTATGAATTTTTGCCTTCATTTGTTTTATTTGAATATTTATCCAAGGGACTTGGAGAAACTCAAGGACCAAAAGAGAGAGTTGGAAGCTTCCCCAAAACCCAAATTTGAAATTTCAAAATTTGGAAATTGGGTCAAGTTTGGTTCCACCAAAATTCATTTCCATTATTTCAAAAATAAAATAAATAGAGAAGATAAAAGTACTTCTTCAAAAACAGAAAAGAAATATTGGAATTTGAATTTGGAAGCAAAATATATTTATTGGGGTTTATTTGCAATTTATTTTGACACAAATTTTAGTTGCATAGCAAAATGTTTATTTTTTTAAAAAATTGCATTTTAGGACAGAAAAATGTTCACAAGGTCATATATAAGGCCATAAAATTATGTGAATTTTTCCGGAAGTTTTAGACTTTTATTTATTTGTATTTTGGTGTTTTAATGTATCTGTTAAAAAAACAGAAAACATTTTATTTAAAAAAAGCCACCAATCGCGCCAGGCCAGGCCACCCAGCCCAGCCCAGCAGCGACCTCCCTGCGCCGCGCCCGCAAACTGCCTCCCGCTCGCATGCCTCCTCGCCAGCCACCGACTGGAGGGACCCACCTATCGGGTTCGTCCCCTAACCTGAGCCGGAGTCCATCTCCAGCATGACTCGCCGGTCGCCGACGTGCCCGACCCGGACACCTCCTCTCGCCTTGCCCCACCTCCATGAAACCCCCTTTATAAGCCGAGGCCCCGGCCTCTCTTTTCCTAAAACCACAGCGCCCGAAAACCCTCGTAGCTTCGCACGAACTCGCCGGAGTTCCGCCAACGAGATCTACCGCCTCGCCCCGCTCCGATCCGCCACCGTCAACCGATGCCACCATCGGACTCCCCTCAACGTTCTGCACCTCCCCGTGCCTCCGCTCGAAGCCGCCGACCACCGGAGCCGCCGCCCCGTTCATTGCCAAAGCTGCCGCCGCCAACCACCCCAACCGCCGCGGTAAGCCGCCAAGCCACCCCATCCGTCTGATCGTAGATCTGGGGCTAGGATTAGATCATTCTGGTTTTATTTCGAACCACTATGCCTCGCTGGTTTAGATCTGTAGCGAACGGTTTTCAGCGAACAACAACTTGACACGTGGCCAGTGACCTAGTTGTAGTTTTTTTCTCCAAATTAGCCCCTGTTTTTCAAATCATCATAACTTTTCAACCGTTTGTCCAAATTCAATGAAACCAACGCCAAATTCTTCATCATGATCCCGTCTAACCAGAGAGCCAAACTAAAAATATTTTTGAAGATTTAAAATTTTAATTTTTTCATATCTGAATTCAAAGTTTATTAGGCCATAACTTAAGCTTCATATCTCCGTTTTAATTGAATCTTTTTACAAATCGAAGCTCTTGGCATGTACTTTCGGTTAAGATAAAAAACATACAATTTTACTACTGTTAAAATTTCATTCAGTATAGAAGTCTTATTTGGTTATTTTTGGAGTATTCATAAGTATTTTCTTTGATTTCGTTTGATTCTTTGCTTGTGTGCTTATGTATGTTACTCTTTGCTTTGTTAGATCATCCGGAGTGCGAAGCTTGCTACTACGAATCCCTAGAGTTTAACGATAGTCAACAAGGCGAGTTACACTTTGATCATACTTTTCTATACCCAGTTTTTACTATGCATTAGTTCACTCCTACAAATTTGCATGAGTATGATTGGGAAATTGGGACATTGCTATGTAGTTCATTAGGAACCTATGATCCTTGATGTCGGTGTCAAAACCGGCGGATCTCGGGTAGGGGGTCCCGAACTGCGCGTGTAGGCCGGATGGTAACAGGAGGCAAGTGACACGAAGTTTTACCCAGGTTCGGGCCCTCTTGATGGAGGTAAAACCCTATGTCCTGCTTGATTAATATTGATGATATGGGTAGTACAAGAGTAGATCTACCACGAGATCGGAGAGGCTAAACCCTAGAGGCTAGCCTATGGTATGATTGTTGTTTTGTATGTTCTCCTACGGACTAAAACCCTCCGGCTTATATAGACACTGGAGAGGGTTAGGGTTACACAAAGTCGGTTACAATGGTAGGAGATCTACATATCCGTATCGCCAAGCTTGCCTTCCACGCCAAGGGAAGTCCCTTCCAGACACGGGACGAAGTCTTCAATCTTGTATCTTCATAGTCCAGGAGTCCGGCTGAAGGTATAGTCCGGCCATTCGGACACCCCCTAATCCAAGACTCCCTTAGTAGCCCCTGAACCAGGCTTCAATGATGACGAGTCCGGCACGCAGATTGTCTTCGGCATTGCAAGGCGGGTTCCTCCTCCAAGTACTTCATAGAAGATTCTGAACACAAAGATAGTGTCCGGCTCTGCAAAATAAGTTTCCACATATGGCCATAGAGAGAATAATATTTACACAGATCTAATCTGCTGACGTATTCCGTAGTGCGACATCGCACCACAGACAAGCCTTTATCCGAATCGTTTTATTATCCCACCTCAGCGCGTCATGCGAGGCGGTTTCCTTGGCACGTCTTGTTAAAGCAGAGATCGTGTCCCCTTATTCCGGGATTCTCATCAATACGGGCGTGAGTAACCCAACCGCTTCTAGGACTCCTAGACTATAGGCAAGTCCAAACGGCCACGGAGAGGACGCTTGATATTCACCCTCTTTATAAAGGGACAAGGCTCTTACTTTTTTCCCTCCCGTGCTCAATTGAATCCTTCCCCCACCTCAAGCTCAAACACCCAAGGTTCAGGTCAGGTGCTCCGAACCTTCAATCATGTCTGGATCTAGCCTTCAAGGCCGATGGGTGCCTTCCTCCGTCACGGAAGAAGACATCAAAAAGTTGAGGGAGGCCAGATATCTGACCGCCGAGGTTGTGCATCGGCTGCCCGCCCGAGGGCAGGCCGTCCCCTCCCCCGAACCCAACGAGAACGTTGTGTTCGTCTCCCACTTCCTCCGAGGTCTAGGCCTTGCTCTAGATCCTTTCGTCAGGGGTTTGATGTTTTATTACGGGCTAGATTTCCATGATCTAGCTCCGGACTCCTTTCTTCATATCACGACATTTATTGTCGTGTGTGAGGCCTTCCTCCGGGTTACCCCTCACTTTGGCCTGTGGCTCAAGACCTTTGAAGTAAAGTCGAAGATGATCAAGGGGAAACATGCAGCATGCGAAGGTGCATCAATAGGCAAGATGGCAGGAGCTCCATGGCCGAAAGGTTCCTTTCTGGAGGTGTCCGAATTATGGCAACAGGAGTGGTTTTACGTCACGGCTCCCAGAAGTGCCAAGTGGGCGGCTGCCCCCACTTTCCGCTCGGCCCCCCCACCACAACTGATGTCATGGATTAGCAGAGGTCTGAGCTGGGGTCCAGCCAAGGACGTGCCTATGCTGCAAAGCCGCATCCGAGATCTCTTCGAGGGAGATTTTAATTTGGCTGTGGTAACACAAGTTATGCTGGTTCGTCAAGTCCAGCCTTGCAAACGCCGGCCCCTTCGCTTGTGGGAGTTCAACCCAGAGGGACCGCGTGCCATTCAAAGTTTCCTCAGCCTGACGCACGAGGAGATGTACAAGTCATTCTTCGGACCTCAGGTAGAGTGTCCGGAAATTACCGAGGACATGGGCCTGAGTAGTAACCGCGCCGCCGAACAGGTAAGGAATCTTCCGGTCGAACATACTATCTCTCACTTGTTACGAAGTTATTTCTGAGAGTTCGCTTTTTGACCAGGACTGGCTGACAAAGGCGAAGTTGATTCGGTGTTTGGCCCCCCTCCCTGAGGGTTTGGAGAATCCGGTATTGAAAAAGATGCGCCAGGTCGCACCTTGCCTGGAGCCCTTGAAGGAAGATACTAGGGAGGATAATACGGGCGGACGCGGGCCCCCAACGCTGCCCATTCTAGCTGAGGGAGCGAGCGTCTCCATGAAGGAAGACGACCGGAGGAGGAAAAGGACTGCGCCCGGGGATTCGGAAGCCGAAGCTTCCAAACTGGAGAAGAAGTCTCCCACAGAGGGTCCTACCTCGGGGGGTGCTTTTGTCGCACAAAGTCCGCGGGGGGATCAATTCTCCAGCGAGTCGTAAGTGACCCGAAATACTTTAATAGTACATGTATGCCATCTTTTTCTTCTGAGAAAATAACCACCGCATATATCTTTGCAGTTCGGGTCTTAGCCCCACTCAAATGAGCTCGTCTTCGGGGGATCTTCTTCCAGAGATGATGGAGAGTGAAACGCCCCCTCCGGACTCCTCCGCTCCGGAAGCGGGCGACCCCGAAGTGTCATCGCGGAGGGCCTCTCAGGGTCCGGTGAGGCCAGAAGATAATCCCATTGACCCCCGAAGCTCCCAGTGTCCGGCTCCCGAAGAGAGCGGAAAAAAGAGTCCGGCACCGTCTGGTGTGCGAACGGATGTTCTGAGGGAGTTGGTGGGGCGAGCGGCTATCTCAGATGAACACCATGTGCTGATGAATACGGTGATGGAGAGAATCTCGTCCGCCGAAAGCAGATTGCATGAAGCTTTTATGAGTCTACTAACAGGCTTTGAGGTACGTAAAATAATGTATGATAGTCCTGCACATGCTAGGTGTGCCCTTTGTAGATAGTAGCCCTGAGACTCTGGTTGTCGTCGGAAACTACGACGAACAGAGGATCATATTCCCAGGTAATAGCCATACTGCCTCTATGTGCAGGTGATGGAAGCTCCTGTGGCTAGCCGGACTAGCGAGTTTGCCCATTTAAAACGGCAGTTGGATGCGGCAGACGCCGACATCGAGCTTGTTAACCAAAGGCTTGACGAGGCACAGGGTAAGTGTCATTATCTGGTAAACGCCACATAGTAAGAGCAGCATGATGCCAGTATCTTTAATATGTTGTGACTGCAGATGGAGCTGCCACTATTGAAGCCTTGCGGGCAGAACTTTCCCGAGCCAAGGAACAAGCGAGGTTTAGTAATGCGACTGCTTTGAAGGCAGCCGAAGAGTTGAAAACCGAGAAGGCCGCGCATGGCGAGAGCCGAGATAAGATGGCCAAGATGGCCATAGAATTAAAAGCCGCCGCCGACCGTTGCCAGGTTCTTGAAAAGGAAAACCTAGCGAAGGCATCGGACCTTGAGAAGGCTACTGCGACGAGAAAAGACATCCGCTCTGCTATGAGGGCGAAGAAGGAGGAGCTGCGGGAAGCCGGGGATATTGTAGCTGGGAAATCCTTTATGTCGCGGAGGAAGTTTGGAGATCCACTGTATGCCTCTCTAGATCAGCTGTCGAGTTCGGAGGATGTGTATATGGATTTGGCGGCGAGCGCTGCTGATGCGGCCAAGTACTTCCAGGGTGAGACGGACCGTGAAGTGGACCAGCTGTTTTGGACACAATTCCATTCTCCCGAGCGTCCGCTTTCATTGACTGACCAATTAGCCGAATGGGCCTAACTGAATAGGTTGTCCGGACTCGCCATGAGGTCTATTGTGGATCAGCTATGGCCGGAACAACCAAAACAGAACAGCTATTTCAGCTTGGTGCAGCAGCTCCTTGACGTGGTGCCGCGCATTAATGCGGTGAAGAGGTCGGCGTGCATAGAGGGCTCACGGATGGCCTTTGCCCGTGTTAAAGCATACTGGGCGGAGATGGATGCTACCACTGTTGCAGCGCGGGATTCGGCCATAGGTCGAATGGCTGCTGAGCACTACTTTGAAGAAGTTCTTGAGGGAGCTCGTTTGATAGAGACCCAGTGCTCAAAAAATATTATGTTTGAGTGATATATAATATCATTGTAAGCGAAATGCTTTCATAAATTTTTATAAGGCTATTTTTATACTTTTGCCTAAAAGTAATATGATGCCTCCTGGGCGGCCGTTTATGTATACATGTGTATAACCTGAAAGATTGCTGCCGTCGGCTTTGACCCCCACGCATATAATGCAGAGGTGCTTGAAAAAAACATGCGTTCACACTTAACCCAACGTCTTGGTCCTATTAAGGAGGTGATAGCGGAGTGAGCGAGGCAACCGGACTATAATGCTTTAACACTTTCACTTAGCCATAGGAGTTTGACAGTGGGGCTACTAGATAGCCCCTGGTGGCTCTGCACTCTCCCGATCCCGGGGTGCGTACATGCTTGGCCGGAAAACGACCCTTCGTTAAGGCGGAGGAATTCTAACATTCCAACAGGTCATCGAGTGGTTGACCAGTCTCACGCTATATCATGACAGTCAGTTTTCGGCTTTCTCTACTGAGGTGCTCGTCCGGATGAACCAGGGCACAATTGCAGTAGTTCTCCTGGTGCTACCTTAGCCGGTAAAGCGGAACGTAAGGCACCAAAACACAGGAGCCGGGAAAACCCAACATTTGACCAAAGACAATGATTCGGAGCTGATGCATATAGGGCCAAACTCGCGACGCCGAACACTCCCTAAGGTATACGGTCTTTGTGGTATAAACCGGGCCTAAATAATGGCCTCTGTAAGAAGCCCCTTGTGTCCAGGTACGTGCATTGTTCTGGCGTGGCCACATGCCAAGACGTCAGCATCCTTCTCAACGGTGGATATGTATCAACAAGAGACAGTAAAAAAGGTTTACGCAGGGTCTTAATCTAAAAAGAATCCTTGGGGCGGGTCCCTGCTGCACGTCTGCGCCTGTGTCTCCGTTGTGCCGTATCCTGGACGGGTGTAGCACGATGATCGTCTATAAAAGAGAGGAATTTAGGTGAAAAAGTTGTCTTGCAAAAGGATAGTTTTTAAGGAAACCATGTACAATTCAAGATGAGAAGAAATTGCCACTTGTCTGCGCACATTGAGCCCCTTGTATTGACAAATAGGGGTGTGACCATTTATTCGGTATAAATAGCGGTGCCGGACTTGATTAGTTGTGTCTGAGGTCTTGACGACCTATTGTATGCTTTCGCTGGTCTGGGCGTGAAAGTGCGTTATATCGACTAGAGGGGGGGTGAATAGGCGATTTTTATGAAAGTCTTCAGAACATGGGAGTTTTGAAGACAAATGATAAAATTAAACCTATTACCATGCAGCGGAAGGTAGGCTACACTAGGCAAACCATAGTCAAGTATTCAATGAAGTGAAAGCACAAAGACTAATAGTAGCTAGGTAGTAAGGATCAGGTAGGAAGATATTGTGAAGCCAAACAGAACACGCAGTCACTTAGTGAAGACAAATGATAGAGCAAACATACAATGACTTCACAAGGAGTAACAGTAACTAAAGTGAAGTGAAGATGAAACCAATGACTCGTTGAAGACAATGATTTGTTGGACCAGTTTCAGTTGCTGTGACAACTGTACGTTTGGTTGGAGCGGCTAGGTATTTAAACCTTAGGACACACAGTCCCGGACACCCAGTCCTGAACACGCAACTCAGGACACCCAGTCCTCACCGTATTCTCCTTGAGCTAAGGTCACATAGACCTCGCCCAATCACTCTGGTAAGTCTTCAAGGTAGACTCTCAAACCTTCACAGACTTTGTTCACCGGCAATCCACAATGTCTCTTGGATGCTCAGAACGCGATGCCTAACCGGCTGGAGGATGCACAGTCCTCAAGTGTAATAAGTCTTCAGATCACACAGACAAGAAGACTTAAGTGATGCCCAATTCTCTCTGGCTCTGGTGGTTAGGGCTTTATCCTCGCAGGGAATTCTCTCTCAAAGGCTTCGAGGTGGGTTGCTCTCAAACGACAAAAGCCGTACTTTCAATTTGTGCAGCCAACCGTTTATGGTTGTAGGGGGTGGGATATTTATAGCCACTTGGCAACCCAACCCGATTTGTCCGAAATGACCCTGGGTCACTAAGGAACTGACACGTGTCCCAACGGTTAGATTTCAAACACACACGGCAACTTTACTTGGGCTACAAGCAAAGCTGACTTGTCCGACTCTGGACAAGATTCGCTCTCATAGTCTTCACTCGAAGACATAGGTTTTTGGTTTAGGCATCACTTCAGTCATTCTGACTGGTTCTCTTGGACCCCACTTAACAGTACGGTGATTCCTATGACTCAACACAAAAGAAAAAGAACTACGAAAGATCTAAGTCTTCGATCTCCATAGGCTTCATATCGTGTCTTCTCTTGTCATAGTCTTCAATGTAAATATCTTCATATACCACCTTTGACTTCAGTGTCTTCATAAAGTTTTAGGGGTCATCTCTGGTAGTAAAACCGAATCAATGAGGGACTTCTACCTGTGTTATCCTGCAATTCTCACAAACACATTAGTCCCTCAACTAGGTTTGTCGTCAATACTCCAAAACCAACTAGGGGTGGCACTAGATGCACTTACAATCTCCCCCTTTTTGGTGATTGATGACAAACTAGTTGAAGTTTTCAACGGGGAATATAATCTGTGAAATTGTAAAGAATAAGGAATTGTCTTCATAAGTTGCAAGGGCTCCCCCTGAAGATGTGCATATGAGTTAATTTGCTTTTGGAATGCAAATGCACATGGAAGGTTGTACTTGTGGAGATCCACTTCAACTTATGATGACAATCTGTAAGTGCATCTAGTGCCACCCCTAGTTGGTTTTGGAGTATTGACGACAAACCTAGTTGAGGGACTAATGTGTTTGTGAGAATTGCAGGATAACACAGGTAGAAGTCCCTCATTGATTCGGTTTTACTACCAGAGATGACCCCTAAAATGTATGAAGACATTGAAGTCAAAGGTGGTATATGAAGATATTCACATTGAAGCCTATGACATAAGAAGACACGTTATGAAGCCTATGGAGCTCGAAGACTTAGATCTTTTGTAGTTCTTTTTCTTTTGTGTTGAGTCATAGGAACCACCGTACTGTTAAGTGGGGTCCAGGAGAACCAGTCAGAATGACTGAAGTGATGCCCAAACCAAAAACCTATGTCTTCGAGTGAAGACAATGAGAGCGAATCTTGTCCAGAGCCGGACAGGTCAGCCTTGCTTGTAGCCCAAGTAAAGTTGCCATGAGAGTTTGAAATCTGACCGTTGAGACACGTGTCAGTTCCTTAGTGACCCAGGGTCATTTCGGACAAATCAGGTCGGGTTGCCAAGTGGCTATAAATAGCCCACCCCCTACAACCATAAACGGTTGGCTGCTCAGATTTCAGTGCACGACTTTTGTCGTTTGAGAGCAACCCACCTCGAAGCCTTTGAGAGAAAATTCCTAGCGAGGAGAAATCCCTAACCACCAAGAGCCAGAGTAAATTGGGCATCACTTAAGTCTTCTTGTCTGTGTGATCTGAAGACTTATTACACTTGAGGACTGTGCATCCTCCAGACGGTTAGGCGTCGTGTTCAGAGCATCCAAGAGACATTATGGATTGCCAGTGAACGAAGTCTGTGAAGGTTTGGGAGTCTACCTTGAAGACTTACCTGAGTGATTGGGCGAGGACTATGTGACCTTAGCTCAAGGAGAATACGGTGAGGACTTGGTGTCCTCAGCTGCGTGTTCAGGACTGGGTGTCCGGGGCTGTGTGTCCTAAGGTTTAAATACCTAGCCGCTCCAACCAGACGTACAGTTGTCACAGCAACTGGAACTAGTCCAACACATCATTGTCTTCAACGAGTCACTGGTTTCATCTTCACTTCCTTTTACTTACTGTTACTCATTGTGAAGCCATTGCATGCTTGCTATATCTTTTGTCTTCACAATGTAACTGTATGATTTGTTTGGCTTCATAACGTCTTCCTACCTGATCCTTATTACACTGCAGCTACTTGTCACTGTGCTTTCACTCTATTGAATACTTGACCATGGCTTGCCTAGTGTAATCTAACTTCCGCTGCATAGTAATAGGCATATCTCTGCTGTTTGTCTTCATAACTTCCACGTTTTGAAGACTTCAATAAAAATCGCCTATTCACCCCCCCTCTAGCCGATATAACGCACTTTCAATTGGTATCAGAGCAAGGTGCTCCCTTGTTCTGTGTGATTCGGTTTAACCACCTGGAGTTTTAGCTATGTCGACTGCAGGGATAATTAAAGTCTCCGCTGCGTGCCCCGTCTTCGATGGAACTGAATATCCCTACTAGAAGAATAAGATGCGTATGCATCTTGAAGCCATTGACGTCGACCTATGGTATGCCATCGAGAACGGTGTTCCCAAGGCTGGAGAAGGTGTCACTGCTGCTGATGTCAAGAAATTTGTTCAACTGGACTCTACTGCCAAGAACATCATCTGTGGTCATCTGACCAAAGGACAGTATGGCCGTGTGAGTGCTTTGAAGACATTCAAGCTGGTCTAGGACTGGCTCTCCAAGGTCAATGAAGGGATATCAACCCAGAGAGATCAGAGAATCAGCGTTCTTCGCAACCTCTTCAACCGCTTCAAGAGAAATGACAATGATAATGTCCAGCACACATTTGATCGGCTCACTGACATCACAAATGAGCTTCAAGCCCTCGGCGCTACTGAGATAACCAAACATGAAATCGTCAAGACGCTGCTGAGATCACTTGATAGTTCGTTTGACATCCTAGCCCTGATGATTCAAGAACGTCCTGATTTCAAGACACTCGATCCATCTGACATACTTGAGAGGCTCAACACACATGAGTTTCAGCTTTCTGAGAAAAGAGATATCTACGGTCCAAACTATGGGCGAACTCGTGCCTTGAAGGCAAAAGCTGTTTCCTCATCTGAAGAAGAATCTGACAGCAGTTCTGATGACCCTGAAGACATTGGAAGGGAACTTGCAATGCTAGTGAAGAAGTTCCAAAAATTCACCAAGAAGAAAGGCTTCAGAAAGTCTTCACGATCAAGCTCAAGGAATGATGAAGCTTCTGCTCATGACTACAAGAAGAAAACATGCCACAAGTGCAAGAAAACCGGACACTTCATCTCTGAGTGTCCACAGTGGGACAATGAGAACAGAAAGAAGAAGAAGAGCAAGGAATATGACTCAGACGACAAGAAGAAGAAGAAATACACAAAGTCTTCTTCCAAGTCTTCCTCAAAGTCTTCATCACACAAGAAGAGCTCATCTGGCAAGGCACGTGCGTTTTTTGGCAAGGAAATGGATTCAGAGGAGGAGTCTGCTTCTGAGGAGGCGGAGGTGGAGTCTGAGGAGGAATCCGACTCGGGCGTCGCAAGTCTGGCTACAACATACGTCGCCAAGTCCATCTTCAACACTGAAGACAATGACCTCATCACCGACACCGATGCAAATGACAAGGACTACTCCGCTTCTACCTACTGCTTCATGGCACGCGGTGCCAAGGTAAACACACGCACTACTCACTATCAAACATCTAGTGACGATGACTCTGATTGTGGTTCAAAACCCAGTTACAAATCACTTGCTAAAATTGCAACTGAACAACAGAAAGCCATGGAACATATTCAAAAACTGTTAGACAGAAGCGATGATCTGTTGGGTGCCGAAATGACTCGATGTGAATCCTTAATTGAAGACATAAAAAATCTTCACATTAAGTATCAGGAACTTGAAAGTTGTCATGAAACTCTCTCAACAACTCATGAAAAGCTTTCCTATGATTATCTTCAAAGGAAGCAAGATCTTGAGAAATTGAGAGCGGTTCATGAAGATCTTCAAAAGGAAAACGAGTCACTTCGCGCCGAACAGATCAGTCCCGCTCAGGAAGGACTTGAACCACCATGTCTTAAATGCATTGAGCGTGATAATGCTACTTCTGTTGCTGAATGTTCTACTGCTACTGCTGTTGCAATATCTTCAACTGTTGATGCGGTAACTAACCCCTCTGTTGAGGATACCACCGCTATTGCTGATGAGAATGCTAGGTTGAAGACATTGCTTGAAACAGGGATGTACAAAAGTCTTAAAGGGCATCAGACGCTATGTGATGTCCTCAAGAAGCAGATTCTGAACCGAAACCCTAGGAAAGAGGGTGTTGGGTTCGTAAGGAAAATAAATGCAGATGGCTCTTACTGGAAACCTGAGCAGTACCCCAAAACCAAGTGGGTTGCTGCAAAGGAACCTTCAGCAGATCCATCCAATTTATCTGGCTTCAACTGTGCTAACCCCATTATCATTGATGAATCCTTTGATGCAAATTATGTAATATTTAAAAATCAGAATGGTGTAGTGTTTGCCAGGTACATTGGTACTAACTGCAGGAATGGACCGCCTACGAAGAAGATCTGGGTTCCGAAAAAGTGTCTGGAAAATCTTCCTGTGAATTTCTTCATGACACCTCACATGAAGAAGACAAACCTCAGACCAAAGCCTTCATACGGTCCAAAGGCTTCATACAATCAGAGGACTCACCTGAGTC
This sequence comes from Triticum urartu, assembly GCF_003073215.2. NCBI lineage: Eukaryota > Viridiplantae > Streptophyta > Magnoliopsida > Poales > Poaceae > Triticum > Triticum urartu. The sequence goes on from NC_053023.1 coordinate 101,783,715, forward strand.
ACACTAACGCAAATGTTTTGCAGGGAAACCATACTTAGGCTTATGAATATGAGAGCAGTTCATCAAACCGTCATGTTCATATGACCAAAAATTGTTCTGCCTATTCTTATGAGTACTATTGTCCGCCTGCTAGACTGTTTGCTAGGGCTCCAAAGCCAAAATTCTCAGATGCTGCACTTAGACTTATTGCTTCTAAGCCACCCTTGAAGATGTGGGTGGTTAAGAAGGCTTAACTCTCTTTTGCAGGGAAAGGTCTCCAGCAGAAAACCAAAATCTTCTGACGCTATTGCTAGGGACCTTAAAAATCTTGTTGGGCGCAAGATAAAATGCCCGAATGGCGTCACTATGTACTTCGTTCCTGAATCGCATGCTACTCTACCTATTAGTCCTAATCTGGATCTAAGTTTTCATAACCCACTGGTTCGTCAAATGTTTTTGCTTCACAATTCTTTTCGTGAAGCCTATCCCCCTAACTGCACTGTAGGGTACGACACCAGCGTCTTCAAAGTCTTTAGAATGGATTATTGACAGTGGGTGTACAAATCACATGACTGTCAAAAGAAGCCTTCTTATGGACTCAACCTTACGTCCATCCGACAAGAGCCACATCACATTTGCCGACACTGGTAAAAGTAAGGTATTGGGTCTAGGTAGAGTTGCAATCTCAAAGGATCAACACATGGATAAAGTCATGCTTGTTGAATCCCTTGGTTTCAACTTAATGTCTGTCTCAATGCTTTGCGATTTGAACATGGTCGTAATATTTGGAAAATATCGTTGCCTTGTACTAATGGAATCTGACAAGTCTCTAGTTTTTGAAGGGTATCGTAAAGATGATTTGTATGTGGTAGATTTCTCAGTAGGGCCACAACTTGCAGTATGTCTTCTTGCAAAAGCTTCAGAATGCTGGCTTTGGCATCGGAGACTTGGACATGCTGGCATGAGGAACCTCCACACCCTTGCGAAGAATAAGCATGTCATAGGCATCGAGGGCGTAAAGTTCAAGAAAGACCATTTATGCGGTGCCTGTGAAGCAGGGAAGATGACGAGGGCAAAACTTCCCTCGAAGACAATCATGACCACTACCCGACCCTTCGAACTGCTTCACATGGATCTTTTTGGTCCCACTCACTACTCAACCTTTACTACTACTACTTGCCTCTATGGCTTCGTTGTTGTTGATGATTATTCTCGATATACTTGGGTGCACATAATCCTTTACAAGACTGAAGTGCAGGATGTCTTCAGACGCTTCGCCAATCGAGCTATGAACAATTTTGGCGCCAAGATAAAGCACATCAGAAGTGACAATGGCACTGAATTCAAGAACACTGGCCTTGATACATATCTTGATACCTTGGGCATCACACATGAATTCTCAGCTCCGTACACGCCACAGCAGAATGGCGTCGTCGAACGCAAGAACAGAACACTCATTGAGATGGCCAGAACGATGCTAGATGAATACAAGAGTCCAAGAAAATTCTGGACTGAAGCCATTGACACTGCATGCCATACAATCAATCGTGTTTATCTTCACAAGCTTCTGAATAAGACATCTTATGAACTCCTAACTGGCAAGAAGCCAAATGTCAGTTACTTCAGAGTATTTGGCGCAAGGTGCTAGATCAAGGACCCACACCACACCTCAAAGTTTGCACCAAAAGCACATGAGGGTTTTATGCTTGGATATGGAAAGGATTCGCACTCCTACAGAGTCTTCAATCTCTTTCATTACAAAGTGGTTGAAACAGTGGATGTGCGGTTCGATGAGACAAATGGTTCACAAAGAGAGCAACTGCCAAATGTGCTAGATGAAATTCCAGCTAGTGAATCAATCAAGCTAATGGGAACTAGAGAGATTATACCTTCTGAAGCTCATCCTGAAGAAGAACTTATCATCTCAGCACCTGAACAACATGAAGACATTGCTCAGCCTGAAGACATTCCTTCCAACAACGACAGTGAATAGCAAGAGCAAAGTCTTCGCCCTGTACATCCTCGCGTTGCCAATGAAGTGCAGATTGATAGAATAATTGACAGCATCAATGCACCAGGTCCACTCACTCATTCAAGGGCAACTCAGCTGGCAAATTTCTGTGGGCACTTCGCATTCGTCTCAATATCAGAACCCAAGAAAGTTGAAGAAGCCTTCATGGAACCTGAATGGATTCAAGCTATGCAAGAAGAGCTTCAACAGTTTGAGCTGAATAATGTATGGGAACTGGTTAAGTGTCCTGATCCACGGAGCACAACATAATAGGCACCAAATGGATATACCGCAACAAGCAAGATGAGCATGGTCAAGTTGTCAGAAACAAAGCTCGTCTCGTTGATCAAGGATATACTCAAGTAGAAGGCATTGACTTTGTAAGTGCATCTAGTGCCACCCCTAGTTGGTTTTGGAGTATTGACGACAAACCTAGTTGAGGGACTAATGTGTTTGTGAGAATTGCAGGAAAACACAGGTAGAAGTCCCTCATTGATTCGGTTTTACTACCAGAGATGACCCCTAAAAACGTACGAAGACATTGAAGACAATGGTGGTTTATGAAGATATTCATATTGAAGACAATGACATGAGAAGACTCCCTATGAAGCTTTTGGAACTCGAAGACCTAGATCCTTCGTAGTTTTATTTCATTCATGTTGTGTCATAGGAACCACCGTACTGTTAAGTGGGGTCGAAGAGAACCAGTCAGAATGACTGAAGTGATGCCTAATTCAAATCCTATGTCTTCGAGCGAAGACTTTGAGAGAAAATCTTGTCCAGAGTCAGACAAGTCAGCTTTACTTGTAGCCCAAGTAAAGTTGCTGTGTGAGTTCAAAATTCGACCGTTGGTACACGTGTCAGTTCCTTAGTGACCCAGGGTCATTTCGGACAGATCAGGTCGGGTTGCCAAGTGGCTATAAACTGTCCACCCCCCACAACCATAAACGGTTGGCTGCTCAGATTTCAGTGCACGGCTTTTGTCGTTTGAGAGCAACCCACCTCGAAGCCTTTGAAAGAAAAATTCCCAGTGAGGAGAAAAGCCCTAACCACCCAGAGCCAGAGTAAATTGGGCATCACTTAAGTCTTCGTGTCTGTGTGATCTGAAGACTTATTACACTTGAGGACTGTGCATCCTCCAGACGGTTAGGCATCGCGTTCTGAGCATCCAAGAGAAATTGTGGATTGTCAGTGAACGAAGTCTGTGAAGGTTTGGGAGTCTACCTTGAAGACTTACCTGAGTGATTGGGCAAGGTCTGTGTGACCTTAGCTCAAGGAGAAAACGGTGAGGACTGGGTGTCTTGGACTAAGTGTCCTTGACTGGGTGTCCGGGACTGTGTGTCCTTTGGTTTAAATACCTAGCCGCTCCAACCAGACGTATAGTTGTCACAGCAACTGGAACTGGTCCAACAAATCATTGTCTTCAACGTGTCACTGGTTTCATCTTCACTTCCTTTCGCTTACAGTTATTCTTTGTGAAGCCATTGCATGCTTGCTCTATCTTTTGTCTTCACAACATGAATGTATGATCTGTTCGGCTTCATAACTTCTTCCTACCTGATCCTTATTACACTGAAGCTATTTGTCATTGCGCTTTCACTCTATTGAATACATGACCATGGCTGGCCTAGTGTAATCTAACTTCCGCTGCATAGTAATAGGCATGATCTTAACTGTTTGTCTTCACAACTCTCACGTTTTGAAGACTTTCATAAAAATCGCCTATTTACCCCCCCTCTAGTCGATATAACGCACTTTCAATTGGTATCAGAGCAAGGTGCTCCCTTGTTCTGTATGATTCGGTTTAACCACCTGGAGTTTTAGCTATGTCGACTGCAGGGATAATCAAAGTCTCCGCTGCTTGTTACGTCTTGGATGGAACTGAATATCCCTACTGGAAGAATAAGATGCGCATGCATCTTGAAGCCATTGACGTCGACCTATGGTATGTCGTCGAAAACGGCGTTCCCAAGGCTGGAGAAGGTGTCACTGCTGCTGATGTCAAGAAGTTCGTTCAACTGGACTCTACTGCCAAGAATATCATCTGTGGTCATCTGACCAAAGGACAGTATGGCTGTGTGAGTGCCTTGAAGACATCCAAACTGGTCTGGGATTGGCTCTCCAAAGTTAATGAAGGCATATCAACCCAGAGAGATCAAAGAATCAGTGTCCTTCGCAATCTCTTCAACCGCTTCAAACGAAATGACAATGAGAATGTCCAGCACACCTTTGATCGGCTCACTGACATCACAAATGAGCTTCAAGCCCTCGGCGCTACTGAGATCACCAAACATGAAATCGTCAAGACGCTGCTGAGATCACTTGATAGTTCGTTTGACATTCTGGCCCTGATGATTCAAGAACGTCCTGATTTCAAGACACTCGATCCGTCTGACATACTTGAGAGGCTCAACACACATGCGTTTCAGCTTTCTGAGAAAAGAGATATCTACGGTCCAAACTATGGGCGAACTCGTGCCTTGAAGGCAAAAGCTGTCTCCTCATCTGAAGAAGAATCTGACTGCAGTTCTGATGATCCTGAAGACATTGGAAGAGAACTTGCAATGCTAGTGAAGAAGTTCCAAAATTTCACTAAGAAGAAAGGCTTCAGGAAATCTTCATGATCAAGCTCAAGGAATGATGAAGCTTCTGCTCATGACTACAAGAAGAAAACATGTCACAAGTGCAAGAAAACTGGACACTTCATCTCTGAGTGTCCACAGTGGGACAATGAGAACAGAAGGAAGAAGAAGAGCAAGGAATATGATTCTGACGACAAGAAGAAGAAGAAATACTCAAAGTCTTCTTCCAAAACTTTATCAAGGTCTTCATCACACAAGAAGAGCTCATCTGGCAAGGCACGTGCGTTTGTTGGAAAGGAGATGGATTCAGAGGAGGAGTCCGCATCTGAGGAGGCAGAGGTGGAGTCTGAGGAGGAGTCTGATTCTGGCATTGCGAGTCTGGCTACAGCATACGTCGCCAAGTCCATCTTCAATACTGAAGACAATGACTGCATCACCGACACCGACGCAAATGACAAGAACGACTCCACTCCTACCTACTGCTTCATGGCACGCGGTGCCAAGGTAAACACACGCACAACTCGCTATGAAACATCTAGTGACGATGACTCAGAATGTGATTCAAAACCTAGCTACAAAACACTTACTAAAATTGCAACTGAACAACAGAAAGCTATGGAACATATTCAAAAATTGTTAGACAGAAGCGATGATCTGTTGGGTGCTGAAATGACTCGATCTGAATCCTTAATTGAAGACATAAAAAACCTTCACGTTAAGTATCAGGAACTTGAAGATCGTCATGATACTCTCTCAACAACTCATGAAAAGCTTTCCTATGATTATCTTCAAAGGAAACAAGAACTTGAGAAATTGAGGGTGGCTCATGAAGATCTTCAAAAGGAAAATGAGTCACTTTGCGCTGAACAGATCAGTCTCGCTCAGGAAGGATTTGAACCGCCATGTCTTAAATGTATTGAGCGTGATAATGCTGCTTCTGTTGCTGAATGTTCCACTGCTAATACTGTTTCAATATCTTCAACTGTTGATGTGGTAACTAACCCCTCTGCTGAGGATACCACTGCTATTGCTGATGAGAATGCTAGGTTGAAGACATTGCTTGAAACAGGGATGTACAAAAGTCTGAAAGGGCATCAGACATTATGTGATGTCCTTAAGAAGCAGATTCTGAACCGAGACCCTAGGAAAGAGGGTGTTGGGTTCGTGAGGAAAATCAATGCAGATGGCTCTTACTGGAAACCTGAGCAGTACCCCAAAACTACATGGGTTGCTGCAAAGGAACTTTTAGCAGATCCATCCAATTTATCTGGCTTCACTTGTGCTAACCCAATTATCATTGATGAATCCTTTGATGCAAACTATAAACTGTTTAAGAATCAGAATGGTGAAGTGTTTGCCAGGTACGTTGGTACTAACTGCAGGAATGGACCGGCTATGAAGAAGATCTGGGTTCCGAAAACATGTCTGGAAAATCTTCCTGTGAATGTCTTCATGACACCTCACTTGAAGAAGACAAACCTCGGTCCAAAGGCTTCATACAGACAGAGGACTCACCTGAGTCACACTAACGCAAATGTTTTGCAGGGAAACCATACTCAGGCATATGAATATGAGAGCGGTTCATCGAACCGTCATATTCATATGACCAAAAATTATTCTGCTTATGCCTATGAGTATTATTGTCCCCCTGCTAGACTGTTTGCTAAGGCTTCAAAGCCAAAATTCTCAGATGCTGCTCTTAGACTCATAGCTTCTAAGCCACCCTTGAAGATGTGGGTGGTTAAGAAAGCTTAACTTTTTTTTGCAGGGAAAGGTCTCCAGCACAAAAACAAAATCTTTTGATGCTATTGCTGGGGACCATAAAAATCTTGTGGGGCGCAAGATAAACTGCCCAAATGGCATCATTATGTACTTCGTTCCTGAATCGCATGCTACTCTCCCCACGAGTCCTAATCTGGATCTAAGTTTTCATAACCCACTGGTTCGTCAAATGTTTATGCTTCACAACACTCTTCGTGAAGCCTATCCCCCTAACTGCACTGTAGGGTACGATACCAGCGACTTCAAAGTCTTCAGAATGGATTATTGACAGTGGGTGTACAAATCACATGACTGGCAGAAGAAGCCTTCTTATGGACTCAACTTTACGTCCATCCGACAAGAGCCACATTACATTCGCTGACACTGGTAAAAGTAAGGTATTGGGTCTAGGTAGAGTTGCAATCTCAAAGGATCAACACATGGATAAAGTCATGCTTGTTGAATCCCTTGGCTTCAACTTAATGTCTGTCTCAATGCTTTGCGATTTGAATATGATTGTAATGTTTGGCAAATATCGCTGCCTTGTGCTAATGGAATCTGACAAATCTCTAGTGTTTGAAGGGTATAGGAAAGGTGATTTGTATGTGGTAGATTTCTCAGCAGGACCACAACTTGCAGTATGTCTTCTTGCAAAAGCTTCAGAATGCTGGCTTTGGCATCGAAGGCTTGGGCATGCTGGCATGAGGAACCTCCACACCCTTGCGAAGAAAAAGCACGTCATAGGCATCGAAGGCGTCAAGTTCAAGAAAGATCACTTATGCGGTGCCTGTGAAGCTGGGAAGATGACAAGGGCAAAACATCCTTCGAAGACAATCATGACCACTACCCAACCCTTCGAACTGCTTCACATGGATCTTTTCGGTCCCACTCACTACTCAACTTTTACTACTTCTGCATGCCTCTATGGCTTCGTAATTGTTGATGATTATTCTAGATATACTTGGGTGCACATAATCCTTTACAAGACTGAAGTGCAGGATGTCTTCAGACGCTTTGCAAATCGAGCTATGAACAATTTTGGCGCCAAGATAAAGCACATCAGAAGTGACAATGGCACTGAATTCAAGAACACTGGTCTTGATACATATCTGGACACCTTGGGCATCACACATGAATTCTCAGCTCCATACACGCCACAGCAGAATGGCGTCGTCGAACGCAAGAACAGAACACTCATTGAGATGGCCAGAACAATGCTAGATGAATACAAGACTCCAAGAAAGTTCTGGACTGAAGCCATTGATACTGCATGCCATACAATCAATCGTGTTTATCTTCACAAGCTTCTGAACAAGACATCCTATGAACTCCTAACTGGCAAGAAGCCAAATGTCAGTTATTTCAGAGTATTTGGCGCAAATTGCTGGATCAAGGACCCACACCATACCTCAAAGTTTGCACCAAAAGCACATGAAGGCTTCATGCTTGGATATGGAAAGGATTCGCACTCCTACAGAGTCTTCAATCTCTTCCACTACAAAGTGGTTGAAACAGTGGATGTGCGATTTGATGAAACCAATGGATCACAAAGAGAGCAATTGCCAAATGTGCTAGATGAAGTTCCAGCAAATGAATCAATCAAGCTTATGGGAACTGGAGAAATTGTACCGTCTGAAGCTCAACCTGAAGAAGAACTTATCATCTCAGCACCTGATCCACATGAAGACAATGCTCAGCCTGAAGACATACCTCCAAATGACAACATAGATCAGCAAGAGCAAAGTCTTCGCCCCACACACCCTCGTGTTGCAAATGAAGTAAAAATTGACAAAATACTGGACAGCATCAATGCACCTGGTCCACTCACTCGTTTAAGGGCAACTCAGCTAACAAACTTCTGTGGGCATTTCGCATTCGTCTCAATATCAGAACCCAAGAAAGTTGAAGAAGCCTTCATGGAACCTGAATGGATTCAATCTATGCAAGAAGAGCTTCAACAGTTTGAGCTGAATAATGTATGGGAACTGGTTAAGCGTCCTGATCCACGGAAGCACAACATCATAGGCACCAAATGGATATACCGCAACAAGCAAGATGAGCATGGTCAAGTTGTCAGAAACAAAGCTCGTCTAGTTGCTCAAGGATATACTCAAGTGGAGGGCATTGACTTCGATGAAACATTTGCTCCTGTGGCTAGGCTTGAAGCCATACGCATACTGCTGGTGCAAATCATCATAACATACTTCTCTATCAGATGGATGTGAAAAGTGCCTTTCTCAATGGCAAGATTGAAGAAGAAGTGTATGTTGCACAACCACCTGGCTTTGAAAATCCAAAACATCCTGATATGGTATACAAGCTCAACAAGGCACTGTATGGCCTCAAACAAGCCCCTAGGGCCTGGTATGATACACTCAAATACTTTCTGAAAAGCAAAGGCTTCATACCTGGTTCCCTGGATCCCACTCTTTTCACGAAGACATATGATGGTGAACTGTTTGTGTGCCAAATATATGTGGATGACATTATCTTCGGCTGCACCAATCAGAAGTATAGTGAAGAGTTTGGATATATGATGAAAGAGCAATATCAGATGTCCATGATGGGGGAGCTAATGTTCTTTCTCGGTCTTCAAATACGGCAACAACGCAACGGCATCTTCATATCTCAAGAGAAATATCTTAAAGAGTGCCTGAAGAAGTTCGGTATGCAAGACTGCAAAGGCTTCACAACACCAATGCCAGCCAAGCATCATCTGGGTCCCGACGATAATGGTAAAGAGTTCGATCAAAAGGTATACCGCTGCATGATTGGGTCTTTGCTTTATTTATGTGCATCTAGGCCAGATATCATGCTTAGTGTTTGCATGTGTTCTCGATTTCAAGCGACACCAAAGGAGTCGCATCACTTAGCTGTGAAGCGAATTCTTCGATATTTGGCTCACACCCCAACTCTAGGATTATGGTATCCAAAGGGCTCAGAGTTTGATTTAGTTGGATTTTCGGATGCTGATTATGCTGGTGACAAAGTTGATCGCAAGTCTACATCAGGCACATGTCACTTTCTAGGACGATCACTTGTATGTTGGTCTTCAAAGAAGTAGAACTGTGTATCACTCTCCACTGCTGAATCTGAATACATTGCTGCTGGATCTTGCTGCGCTCAGCTTCTGTGGATGAAGCAAACACTCAAGGATTATGGCATTCATCTGAAGCAAGTGCCACTTTACTGCGACAACGAAAGCGCTATCAAGATTGCCAACAACCCTGTTCAGCACTCGAAGACAAAGCACATTGAAATTCGTCATCACTTTCTCAGAGATCATGTTGTGAAGGAAGACATTGATATCATACACATCAACACTGAAGAGCAATTGGCAGATATCTTCACAAAGCCCTTGGATGAGAAGAGATTTTGCAAGTTACGGTGTGAGCTAAATATCTTGGAATCCTCAAATGTCCTGTGATCAGGCACACATCCTAACACTTAAGCATATTGATGACTTAGATGTACAACACACGAAGTAGCGTATATCTTCAAACAATGAAGACATACATTCTAAGTGTGAATACATTAATATGGAATTTGACTTCGGAGCGCCACGATAATTGTGCCCCGTGTCTGGGTCTAATACTTCCTATACGGTGGGTAACACCACCACCAAACGTTCCATTTTGAAGTGCTTCTCTCATGGCGTTACCTCTCAATGTCTTCACAATTGGTTTGGTTTCATTCTCAATATGTCTTCATGATTATCTTCACTACGTTGATTATATGGATATATATGTACTGATGTTCTGTCCTCTACAGCATTCACTTATAGCTATGTCTTCCTGGTTGAATCTTGTGAACTAAGTGAATGTGATCGGACCCTAAACTCTCTATGCTTTCTATCTCAAACTCTATCTCTCCAAGTCATATGCATTCTATTGAAACTGTCAAATGTCTTCACTGTGTCCTTGTCAGCTGAAGACATAGTGACAACCATAAAAGTCCGTTTTTAATGCTCATTCCTCCACATAAGATCCGGAGAAGAAGGAACGACCGCCCGACAATTTAGGCGTGCGTGGAACATGGAACAAATCCCAATCTTCCTCTAACTGGCCACGCGTGCCTCAAATGCGAACCGCCAGGGGTACCTGCGTAATAGCGCAGTGCCGCCTCTATTCCTATAAATACACGATTCACTGCGGTCATTATCTCCTTCTTCCACCCTCGCACGAACCCTAGCGCCATCGCTAGCACTCGACGACGCCGGCGACGAAGCGCTTCACTACCGCAACCTCTCCGACGCCGTTTTCACGCCGACAGCGGACATCACTCTCTCCGCCGTCGCCGTAGGTGTCTTCCGTTGCCAAGTTAGGGCACGGAGGATTGAACTGCTCGACCTCAACTCTCACTTCGTCTAGCAGTTCCAAGTGTGGTAAATAAAACCTCTTTTTACAGCTTCTTTTGATCCTACAGTTCAGTCACTTTCTGCCATAAGAAGTTTCTCTTCACACCAGTTAAATCTCTCGCTGCATCTCATAACATGCCTAGTATATTCACTTGTGCTTCATAAAGTAGTTAGATTCCTCACTTGTACTGATCTATGGGTTCGTACAAATCTGGAACCAACTTCTTATCTATAAGTGAATATCTTCGCATAATGAGGTCAATGTCTTCTAAACAGATTTATCTTCAAAATCTTCTGAGAATGCATATGACCTCTTCCCCTTCCCTCGCACCTTAATGCTGTCACAGGTACATGTCCGTGGGAGAATCCTTTGGTTCTCATAGTCTGCATTCATTTGCAGAGTACTTGCAGCATCACATCAACTCGCCTGAAGCCAGTTCTTGCAATAGGAAGCCTTTGAAGCCTTTGAACATCTTGAAGCCTTCCAAGTTATTCATGGCTTCAGAAACAGCAGCAAGGAAGGGAGGCAGACAGCGACGTGGTGAAACGTCCAAAGATCTGCCTGATGAATTGGCAGAGATGTACAAAACTGATCCTGAAGAAAGCCATGGTCAGCGCAAGACACGAATCCAATGGATTCGAAGATATTGGGCAGAGCAATGGTTCCACTACCGCTTCGTCACTCAGGAATATGCGGAGAAGTGCACCATCAAGAGACCATGGGGAGATGTATTATACAAAAATCTCGTACCCAGGTCCAGAGACGAAGCCATTGCTCAAGGCTTCTATCCATGCATGGTGAGAGGACCACAGCCAGCTGAGGCACATCCGTCATCACTTCTCTGGTGTCGCGATGATAATCTCTTCAAGCGCAACTTTCAGTTTGCACAACAGTCGTCGAAGATAAACAAGAAGAAATTTGGGCTTGACTTCAACCCTGGTCCCTCCTCACCAAGGGCAGATGGCACACGCAACGCCGATCCCAATATCATCGGGCCGTATGCCAATCTTGCAGGCCTCATCACTCGCATCCTAGTCCAAGGGACTGCTGTGAATGACCCTCCAGCAGATACTGAGTCAGATGACGCCCCTGCTGCTCCGAAGCCAAAGCAGAAGAAGCCAAAAGCTCCAAAAGCTTCAAAGCCAGCCGCTTCTCCCAAGATCGCAAGAGTGAAGCCTTTAGCAACTGCACCTCCTGAAGCCAGTGTGCAGTCAGAAGGCTTATCACGAGTGTCCAAGCCCCAAGAAGCCAAGAACCCTCAGCCACACACAGGCAAAGAGCTCACAGCTGCTGACATTCTGCGCTGCGAAGCCATTGATCTCTCAAGCGATGAAGATCTTGGAGATGATGCTCTTGAGCAGCTCATCAAGAGCAAGGAGGAGGCTGAAATCTTCAACAATCTGCCTCTGTTTGATGTCGCCATCATCCACAACTTCATCGATGAATGGTTTGACACACCAGACATAAGCTTCAATGATCTGCAGCTACCCATAGGCCTCAGCGTTGCCTTTCAAGGTGCAATCGCTTCAGAACTTGCAATAGCCCAGCAAATTGTAGAACTGAAGCAGAAAATTGATCATGAAAAGGCTCAGTTCAAGAAGCACGTGGCCAAGCTCAGTGTGCAAGAAGTGAAAAACTTCAAGATCATGTTGCACGAGCTGAAAGAGAACTTCCTGAAGACGCGTGCCGAAGCTCAAGGCTCGCGAGAACGCATGAAGACTTTGGCTGATTGCTGCGTGCAAGCCTACAATGAGGCAGAAAAGCGCAAGGCACTTGGGCGTCCCGGCATTGACCCCAGGATGGCCGCGAAGAAGAAAAAGAAGGCGGCTGTGCCCGAACCTGAAGCGCCAAGGTCAGAACCTGATGCTCCGATTGTCTTCCCCACTGCAACAACTGGCTCGAAGCCAAAGAGTCGATCAACCGCCTCACAGCACAAGAAGACACGGACTGCAGAGGCTAAAGCTAAGAAGAGAAAACATTCTAAAGCCTCTCCTTCTGAACCCATCATCAAGAAGCGCAAGACCAAGAAATCTCGGGCTGCTCCCATAGAGCCCCTGATAGTTGAACCACTCTCCGTCCGCTATCCTGACGCAGACCGTCAGTTGACAGTGCATGAGCCTGCTTACATAGAGGCTCCACACGCTGAAGACATTCCAGCAGCCAACCCCAATGCTGCTGAAGACATTGGTCCTCAAGACAATGTGCAAGGTGATGCAGCCCTTCCTCAGCTTGAGACAAGCGAACAGATCAGTATTGGTCGTCCATTGACGCCAATCACACAAGATGCGTCGTGGGCAGATCGCCCACAGGAGGAAGATGAGCCCCAACCCACTGCAACTCCACCGGCGCCTACACTCCGTAGGCTTCGCAAAGGGCCAAGGGCTCAGGCTGCTGAAGACATTCCGGCTGCATCAGCCGAAGAGCAAGCAGAAATACCACAAGCTCCAACTCCCCCGCACCAACAAGAAGCAGTTCGCAAGGAGAACGTGCCTGAAGCTGAAAATATTGAGGCTGCCACAAACAACGCCGAAGCAAATGTGGAGCCCTCCCCAACAACAGCTTCAGAAGACACCGAAGCAACTGCTCCTGAACATTCTGTGCCCGAGTCTGCTGCCGGACCACAATTCAACTATCATATTGCGCACAGGCCCCAGGTCCAGAAGCCGATCCCACGACTACCAAGGTTTCCAGGTCCTGCATCAGCTCCTGGTTCCTTCAACATCAACGGCTTCAGGGCAGATAACACGTTTTTCGACCGCTCCAAGAACCCTTATTCAAGGGAACGGATTGTATCAGATAGGTTCTGGAGCCATCAACAGCGTAGCTATTATTCATGCATCCTTTACAACCAAGGCCGCATCTTTCCTCACAAGCGCCTTGAAGTTGAAGCTGTTGCTGGTCTGCCTGGTCTGGAAGAAGCACTGGATTGCTTCAAGCAAGTGGGTTTGCTGCCATTTATCACTGACGAAGAGCACTGGAACGAAGAGCTTCTGCTCCAGTTCTATGCCACTTTGCATATCAAAGGCTATAACCGAGATCCGAAGACATGGATCCTGGAGTGGATGACAGGCAATATCCATCATGAAGCCAATGCTTTCGACCTAATTGAGCTTACCGGCCTTCCCACTCCTGGCGAATTCTTTGAAGAAGGGTGCCAACTCCATGCTGAAGCAATTGAGAGCATATTTCAGCGTCCTAAGCCAGATATGAGTCAGATGCTCTCAATGATGAAGCCACTGCCTCCGAATGCACCCTATCCAACTAGGTTCTTCGTTGTAGACTTAGAGTACTTGCCCAGAACAATATATCATATCATAAGGCGGACTCTATGGCCTGTCAAGGGACACTCTCGATATGCGACAATTGATGGTGCAATGAAGACTCTCATCTTCTGCATTCTTCATGGCAAATGCTTCAATACACATGATCTCTTCATCCGTCAATTTGCAGCGTCTGCTTCAGAACTGTTTGGATTAAAGTTTTATGCTCCTTGGGTTATGAGGCTGATCAAGCTTCACTCTGCAATCTCCTATCAACCCTCAGCCCGCAATCATAGGATATTTTTGCCAGATGTGGACACATCTGCTGAAGCAATATATCCAGAGCCGGCCAAGCAACCACTAAGTCTTCAGAATGCAGAACACCAGAGCTTCACTCAAAATATTGAAGGTGTTGAAGCTCTCTCCCGAGTGTATCCAATGGCTGGCACCACACGTGCCCCTGCATCGACTGAAGCCACCAACAGCACAGCTGCAAAGAGGACAAAGAAGCGCGCTCGTGCACTCAATGATAGAGAGCTTCTTGTGGCTCTTCACCAAAAGCAAGATAGGCATCACGACTGGCTCAAGAGGCAGATGAGAAGCATCATGCAAGAAGTCAATCGCATCAGAAATCTGGCAACCAAGAATGCATTTGCCACACACGAGACCTGTCGCCGCACTTGGAAGGGCCTCACCATGATGTGCCCTGAAGCTGAACTGCATGAGGATGGCTTCACAGAGCATTTCAAATTTGACTCCACGCCTCCAAGAAGAGCGGTGATGCGCAGCACACCATCACTTGAAGAGTCAGAGTTCTCTTCATCTGCTGCCACCGTGTCTGCCCGGATTATTGAAGAAGAAGACGACGCAACATCATCTCCACCTTCTTCAACGCGCGTCAAATCTGCACCAAGCTCGTCTGCACCGCCGCCAAACAACTCCACCGACCCTGCTGCGCCTGGGAACGCGTAGAAACCTCTATGTCTTCAACCCTTTTTGGTCATCACTGACAAAAGGGGGAGAAGCATATGATGGTCATAGTCTTCAAGCGGGTCACTATGGGCGGATGCCTTCATATTTTTGCTACATTTTGCTTCCAGCTTACAACTCCCGTTTTTTTGCTACATTTGCTTCATTGAGTTGTAACACTTAGCCTTGATGGTCGTCTGCTACCTGTTTGTCACTCCGTTTTGCGAAGATAAATTCCGCATGTGCGACGATAAATTCCGCACTCATCTCATTCTGCAGACGTCCATTTTCCATTATGCATGTCATTATCTTCATATACTTTCACATGCATAGCGGATTGTCATAAGTTGAAGTGGATCTCCACAAGTACAACCTGCCATGTGCATTTGCATTCAAGAAGCAAATTACTTATAGGCACATCTTCAGGGGGAGCCCTTGCAACTTATGAAGACAATTCCTTTACAATTTCACAAATTATGTTTCCCGTTGAAAACTTCAACTAGTTTGTCATCAATCACCAAAAAGGGGGAGATTGTAAGTGCATCTAGTGCCACCCCTAGTTGGTTTTGGAGTATTGACGACAAACCTAGTTGAGGGACTAATGTGTTTGTGAGAATTGCAGGAAAACACAAGTAGAAGTCCCTCATTGATTCGGTTTTACTACCAGAGATGACCCCTAAAAACGTACGAAGACATTGAAGACAATGGTGGTTTATGAAGATATTCATATTGAAGACAATGACATGAGAAGACTCCCTATGAAGCTTTTGGAACTCGAAGACCTAGATCCTTCGTAGTTTTATTTCATTCATGTTGTGTCATAGGAACCACCGTACTGTTAAGTGGGGTCGAAGAGAACCAGTCAGAATGACTGAAGTGATGCCTAATTCAAATCCTATGTCTTCGAGCGAAGACTTTGAGAGAAAATCTTGTCCAGAGTCAGACAAGTCAGCTTTACTTGTAGCCCAAGTAAAGTTGCCGTGTGAGTTCAAAATTCGACCGTTGGTACACGTGTCAGTTCCTTAGTGACCCAGGGTCATTTCGGACAGATCAGGTCGGGTTGCCAAGTGGCTATAAATAGTCCACCCCCCACAACCATAAACGGTTGGCTGCTCAGATTTCAGTGCACGGCTTTTGTCGTTTGAGAGCAACCCACCTCGAAGCCTTTGAAAGAAAAATTCCCAGTGAGGAGAAAAGCCCTAACCACCCAGAGCCAGAGTAAATTGGGCATCACTTAAGTCTTCGTGTCTGTGTGATCTGAAGACTTATTACACTTGAGGACTGTGCATCCTCCAGACGGTTAGGCGTCGCGTTCTGAGCATCCAAGAGAAATTGTGGATTGCCAGTGAACGAAGTCTGTTGAAGGTTTGGGAGTCTACCTTGAAGACTTACCTGAGTGATTGGGCGAGGTCTGTGTGACCTT
Source organism: Triticum urartu (assembly GCF_003073215.2). Classification (NCBI taxonomy): domain Eukaryota; kingdom Viridiplantae; phylum Streptophyta; class Magnoliopsida; order Poales; family Poaceae; genus Triticum; species Triticum urartu. The sequence goes on from NC_053023.1 coordinate 101,800,058, forward strand.
AGCTCAAGGAGAAAACGGTGAGGACTGGGTGTCTTGGACTAAGTGTCCTTGACTGGGTGTCCGGGACTGTGTGTCCTTTGGTTTAAATACCTAGCCGCTCCAACCAGACGTACAGTTGTCACAGCAACTGGAACTGGTCCAACAAATCATTGTCTTCAACGTGTCACTGGTTTCATCTTCACTTCCTTTCGCTTATAGTTATTCTTTGTGAAGCCATTGCATGCTTGCTCTATCTTTTGTCTTCACAACATGAATGTATGATCTGTTCGGCTTCATAACTTCTTCCTACCTGATCCTTATTACACTGAAGCTGTTTGTCATTGCGCTTTCACTCTATTGAATACATGACCATGGCTGGCCTAGTGTAATCTAACTTCCGCTGCATAGTAATAGGCATGATCTTAACTGTTTGACTTCACAACTCTCACGTTTTGAAGACTTTCATAAAAATCGCTTATTCACCCCCCCTCTAGTCGATATAACGCACTTTCAGACTTCGATGAAACATTTGCTCCTGTGGCTAGGCTTGAAGCCATACGCATACTGCTGGCCTATGCAAATCATCATAACATACTTCTATATCAAATGGATGTGAAGAGTGCCTTTCTCAATGGCAGGATTGAAGAAGAAGTGTATGTTGCACAACCGCCTGGCTTTGAAAATCCAAAACATCCTGACATGGTATACAAGCTCAACAAGGTACTGTATGGCCTCAAACAAGCCCCTAGGGCCTGGTATGACACACTCAAATACTTCCTGAAGAGCAAAGGCTTCATACCTGGTTCCCTAGATCCCACTCTTTTCACGAAGACATATGATGGTGAACTGTTTGTGTGCCAAATATATGTGGATGACATTATCTTCGGCTGCACCAATCAGAAGTACAGTGAAGAGTTTGGATATATGATGCAAGAGCAATATCAGATGTCCATGATGGGGGAGCTGAAGTTCTTCCTTGGTCTTCAAATACGACAACAACGCAATGGCATCTTCATATCTCAAGAGAAGTATCTCAAAGATTGCCTGAAGAAGTTCGGTATGCAAGACTGCAAAGGCTTCACAACACCAATGCCAGCCAAACATCACCTGGGTCCTGACGACAATGGTAAAGAGTTCGATCAAAAGGTATACCGCTCCATGATTGGTTCTTTACTTTATTTATGTGCATCTAGGCCAGATATTATGCTTAGTGTTTGCATGTGTGCTCGATTTCAAGCGGCACCAAAGGAGTCGCATCACTTAGCTGTGAAGCGAATTCTTCGATATTTGGCTCACACCCCAACTCTAGGATTATGGTATCCAAAGGGCTCAGAGTTTGATTTGGTTGGATTCTCGGATGCTGATTATGCTGGTGACAAAGTTGATCGCAAGTCTACATCAGGCACATGTCACTTTCTGGGACGATCACTTGTATGTTGGTCTTCAAAGAAGCAGAACTGTGTATCTCTCTCCACTGCTGAATCTGAATACATTGCTGCTGGATCTTGCTGCGCTCAGCTTCTGTGGATGAAGCAAACACTCAAGGACTATGGCATTCATCTGAAGCAAGTGCCACTTTACTGCGACAACGAAAGCGCCATCAAGATTGCCAACAACCCAGTTCAGCACTCGAAGACAAAGCACATTGAAATCCGTCATCACTTTCTCAGAGATCATGTTGTGAAGGAAGACATTGATATCATACACGTCAACACTGAAGAGCAATTGGCAGATATCTTCACCAAGCCCTTGGATGAGAAGAGATTTTGCAAGTTACGGTGTGAGCTAAATATCTTGGAATCCTCAAATGTCATGTGATCAGGCACACATCGTAACACTTATGCATATTGATGACTTAGTTGTGCACCACACGAAGTAACGTATATCTTCAATCAATGAAGACATACATTCTAAGTGTGAATACATTAATGTGGAAATTGACTTCAGAGCGCCACGATAATTGTGCGCCGTGTCTGGGTCTAATACTTCTTATACGGTGGGTAACGCCACCACCAAACGTTCTATTTTGAAGTGTTTCACTCTTGGCGTTACCTTGCAATGTCTTCATATTTGGTTTGGCTTCAATCTTAACATGTCTTCATGATTATCTTCACTACGTTGATTATATAGATATATATATATATACTAGTGTTATGTCCTCTACAGCATTTACTTATAGCTATGTCTTCTTGGTTGAATCTTTTGAACTAAGTGAATGTGATCGGACCCTAATCTCTCTATGCTTTCTATCTCAAATTCTATCTCTCCAAGTCATATGCATTCTATTGAAACTGTCGAATGTCTTCTTTGCGTCCTTGTCAGCAGAAGACACAGAGACAACCTTTAAAACCGTTTTCAATGCTCATTCATCCACAAGAAATCTAGAGAAGTAGGAACGACTGCCCAACAATCCAGGCGTGCGTGGGATGTGGAACTGCCCCCAAATTACCACATGATGGCCACGTGCTACTCAGATGCGAATCGCCAGGGGCACCTGAGTAATAGCGCAGTGCCGCCCTTGTGCTTATAAATTCACACTTACCGCGGTCATTATCTCCTTCTTCCACCCTCGCACGAACCCTAGCGCCACCGCTAGCTCTCGACGACGCCGGCGACGAAGCGCTTCGCTGCCGCAACCTCTCCGACGCCGTCTTCACGCCGATCGCGGACATCGTCCTCTCCGCCGTCGCCGTAGGTGTCTTCCGTCGCCAAGTTAGGGCACGGAGGATTGAACTGCTCGGCATCATCTCCCACTCCGTCTAGCAGTTCCAAGTGTGGTAAATAAAACTTCTTTTTACAGCCCCTTTTGATCTCATGGTTCTGTCACTTTCTACCATAAGAAGTTTCTCTTCACACAAGTTAGATCTCTCAATCTGCATCTCATAACATGCCTAGTATATTCACTTGTGCTTCATGAAGTATTTAGATTCCTCACTTGTACTGATCTGTGGGTTCGTACAAATCTGGAACCAACTTCTTATCTATGAGTGAATGTCTTCACACGATGAGGTCAATGTCTTCTAAACTGATTAATCTTCAAAACCCTGTGAGAATGCATATGACCTCTTCTCCTTCCCTCGCACCTTAATGCTGTCACAGGTACATGTCCGTGGGAGAATCCTTTGGTTCTCATAGTCTGCATTCATTTGCAGAGTTCTTACAGCATCACACAAATTCTCCTGAAGCCAGTTCCTGTTGGTCTAGCAAAAGAAAGCCTTTGATGCCTTTGAACGTCTTGAAGCCTTCCAAGTTAAGGTTTATGGCTTCAGAAATAGCAGCAAGGAAGGGGGGCAGACAGCGACGTGGACGAACATCCAAAGATCTGCCTGATGAACTGGCAGAAATGTATAAAACGGATCCTGAAGAGAATTATGGGCAGCGCAAGACCCGAATCCAATGGATTCGACGCTATTGGGCAGAATAGTGGTTCAAATACTGCTTCACAACCCAAGAGTATGCTGAGAAAAGTGCCATCAAAAGACTGTGGGGAGACATCTTATACAAGAACCTTGTACCCAGGTCCAGAGATGAAGCCATTACCCAAAGCTTCTATCCATGCATGGTTCGTGGGCCACAGCCTGATGATGCACATCCGTCGTCACTACTCTGGTGTTGTGACGACAAACTGTTCAAGCGCAACTTCCAGTTCGCCCAACAATCAGCGAAGTAGAACAAGAAGAAGTTGGGGTTAGACTTCAACCCTGGTCCCTCCGCACCAAGGGCAGATGGCTCACGCGACGCATAACCCAATATCATCGGTCCGTATGCCAACCTTGAGGGCCTCATCACCCTCATCTTAGTCCAAGGGACTGCCGTGAATGACCCTCCAGCTGACTATGAGTCTGATGAAGCTCCTGCTGTACCGAAGCCAAAGCAGTCGAAGAAGCCAAAAGCTTAAAAGCCGGCCCCTTCACCAAAAATCTCAAGGGCGAAGCCCCATTGGCAACTGCACCTCCTGAAGACAGTGTGCAGTTTGAAGACGTATCCCGCGTCTCCAAGCCCCAGAAGGCCAAGATGCCTCAGCCACACACCGGCAAAGAGCTCACAGCTGCTGACATTCTGCGCAGCGAAGCCATTGATTTGTCAAGTGATGAAGATCTTGGAGATGACGCTCTCGAGCAGCTCATCAAGAGCAAAGAAGAAGCTGAAATCTTCAACAATTTGCCTCTCTTTGATGTCGCCATCATCCACAACTTCATCGACGAATGGTTTGCCACACCAAACATCAGCTTCGAAGATCTGCAGCTGCCCGTTGGGCTCAGTGTTGCCTTCCAAGGCGCTATTGCTTCAGAACTTGCAATTGCCCAGCGCATTGTTGAACTGAAGCAGAAAATTGATCATGAAAAGGCTCAGTTCAAGAAGCATATGGCCAAGCTCAGCGTGCAATAAGTGAGGAGCTTCAAGATCATGTTGCACGAACTAAAGGAAAACTTTCTGAAGAAGCGTGCAGAAGCTCAAGGTTCGCAGGAGCGAATGAAGACTCTAGCAGACAGATGTGTGCAGGCCTACAATGAGGCCGAGAAGCGCAAGGCACTTGGGCGTCCCAGCATCGACCCCAGGATGGCCGCGAAGAAGAAGAAGAAGCCTGCTATGGCTGAACCAGAGGCACCAAGGCAGGAAGCAGTTCCGCTTGTCTTTCCAACTGCAACGACTGGCTCGAAGCCAAAGAGCCGGTCAACAGCTTCAGAGCTCAAGAAGACAAGAACTGCTGAGGCTGAAGCCAGGAAGAGGAAGAGCTCTGAAGCCTCTCCTACTACCCCCAGCAAGAAAAAGAGAAAGACCAAGAAATCTCGGGCTGCTCCCACAGAGCCCTTGATAGTTGAACCTATTTCTATGGTTCACCCTAACACAGAACGTCAACTGACGGTTCATGAGCCTGCTTCCACAGAGGCTCCTGAAGCTGAAGACATACCAGCAGCCGACCCCATCGCTGCTGAAGACATTGGTCATCAGGACAATGTACAAGATGATGCAGCCCTTCCTCAGTATGAACACATCGAACTCATCAGCATTGGTCATCCTCTGGCGCCAATTGCACAGGATGTTTCATGGGCGGATCGCCCTCAAGAGGAAGAAGACTTTGAGGCCCAGCCCACTCCAACCCCACAGGCGTCGTCTGCGTTCCGCAGGCTTTGCAAAGGTCCAAGGCCTCAAGTCTATGCTGAAGACATTCCGGCTGCATCAGCCGAAGAAAATGAAGAAGTACCACAAGATCCCACTTCCCCGCTACACCACGAAGGAGTTCTCCAGGAGAACGTGCCTAAGTCTGACCCTCTAGCCAGTCAAGTGGAGGCTGAAAAAATTGAGGCTGCCACAACCAACACTGAAGCCAATGTGGAGCCCTCTCCACCAAAAGCTTCAGAAGACAGCGAAGCTACTGATCCAGACACTTCTGTTCCTGAGTCTGCTGCAGGTCCTCAATTTGATTACCATGTTGAGCACAGGCCTCATGTCCAGAAGCCAGTCCCAAGGCTGCCGAGGTTCCCAGGTCCTGCATCAGCACCTGGCTCCTTTAACATCAATAGCTTCAAGGCAGATAATACGTTCTTCAACAGCTCCAAGAACCCCTATTCAAGGGAAAGGATTTCATCAGATAGGTCTGGAGCTATCCTCAGCGCAGCTACTATTCTTGCATCCTATACAACCAAGGTCGCATCTTCCCACACAAGCGCCTTGATGTTGAAGCCATTGCTGGTCTGCCCTGTCTAGAAGAAGCGTTGGATTGCTTCAAGCAAGTGGGTCTGCTGCAGTTTGTTACTGATGAAGAGCACTGGAATGAAGAGCTTCTGCTGCAATTCTATGCCACTCTCCACATCAAAGAATACCACAGAGATCCGAAGACTTGGGCCCTGGAGTGGATGACCGGCAATGTCCATCACGAAGCCAATGCTTTTGATATCATTGAGCTCACCGGCCTGCCCACTCCTGGCGAATTCTTCGAGGAAGGCTGTCCACTACACACTGAAGCTCTTGAGAGCATATTCCAGAGGCCTGAACCGAATATGAGTCAGATCCTCTCCATGATGAAGCCATTGCACCACGATGCTCCTTATCCAACAGAGTTCTTCGTTGAAGACTTTGAGTACCTGCCCAGAACCATCTATCACATTATCCGGCGGACTCTCTGGCCTATCAAAGGGCACTCTCCAAATGCCAAGATCGAGGGTGCAATGAAGACTCTGATATTCTGTATCCTTCATGGCAAATGCTTCAACGCACAGGATTTCTTCATACGCCAACTAGCTGCATCAGGCTCAGATCTGTTTGGTTTAAAGTTCTATGCTCCTTGGGTAATGAGGCTGATCAAACTTCACTCTGCCATCTCGTATCAGCCCTCAGCCCGCAACCATCGGATCTTCTTGCCTGATGTGGATACCTCTGCTGAAGCCATCTATCCTGAACCTGCTAAGCAACCTCTGAGTCTTCAGAATGCAGAACACCAGAGCTTCACTCAGAACGTTGAAGGTGTTGAAGCCATCTCCAGGGTGTATCCTTTGGCTGGCACTACACGTGCACCACACCCTGCTTCAACTGAAGCCACTGACAGTGCAACTACTTCAAGACCCAAGAAGCGCGATCGTGTTCTCAATGACCGAGAGCTTCTTGTGGCTCTTCATCAAAAACAAGATAGGCATCATGACTGGCTAAAGCGTCAGATGAAAAGCCTCTTGGTGGATGTTAATCGTCTTCAAAATCTTGCCACCAAGAATGCTTTCGTTACCCATGAAACCTGTCGTCGTACATGGAAAGGGCTATCAATGATGTGTACTGAAGCTGAACTTGAAGAGGATGGCTTCACTGAGCGATTCAAGTTTGACACCACACCTCCTACAAGGGCTGTGATGCGAAGCACACCATCACTTGAAGACTCTGAGTTCTCTTCATCTGCTGCAACAGTAACTGCACGAGTCATCGAGGATGAAGACGATGCAACTTCACCACCACCCTCTTCTGCACCGCCAAACAATGCCAACAACCCTGCTACTTCATCTACTCCTCATGGGAACGTGTAGAGGCTCTATGTCTTCAAACCTTTTTGGTCATTACTGACAAAAGGGGGAGAAGCATATGAGATTGATAGTCTTCAAGCGGGTTCATATGGGCGGGTGCCTTATATTTTGCTTCGTGCTTACAACTCTCGTTTTTTTGCTACATTCGGTTCTTATGAGTTGTAACACTTAAACCAGATGGTCGTCTGCTACTTGTTTGCCACCCTGTTATGCGAAGATAAATTCCGCATGTCCGACGATAAATTCCGCACTTATCTCATTCTGCAGACGTCCATTTTCCATTATGCATGTCATTATCTTTATATACTTTCACATGCATAGTGGATTGTCATCATAAGCTGAAGTGGATCTCCACAAGTACAACCTGCCATGTGCATTTGCATTCCAAAAGCAAACTAACTTATATGCACATCTTCAGGGGGAGCCCTTACAACTTATGAAGACAATTCCTTATTCTTTACAATTTCACAGAAAATATTCCCCGTTGAAAACTTCAACTAGTTTGTCATCAATCACCAAAAAGGGGGAGATTGTAAGTGCATCTAGTGCCACCCCTAGTTGGTTTTGGAGTATTGACGACAAACCTAGTTGAGGGACTAATGTGTTTGTGAGAATTGCAGGATAACACAGGTAGAAGTCCCTCATTGATTCGGTTTTACTACCAGAGATGACCCCTAAAATGTATGAAGACATTGAAGTCAAAGGTGGTATATGAAGATATTCACATTGAAGCCTATGACATAAGAAGACACATTATGAAGCCTATGGAGCTCAAAGACTTAGATCTTTCGTAGTTCTTTTCTTTTGTGTTGAGTCATAGGAACCACCGTACTGTTAAGTGGGGTCCAGGAGAACCAGTCAGAATGACTGAAGTGATGCCCAAACCAAAAACCTATGTCTTCGAGTGAAGACAATGAGAGCGAATCTTGTCCAGAGCCGGACAAGTCAGCCTTGCTTGTAACCCAAGTAAAGTTGCCATGCGAGTTTGAAATCTGACCGTTGAGACACGTGTCAGTTCCTTAGTGACCCAGGGTCATTTCGGACAAATCAGGTCGGGTTGCCAAGTGGCTATAAATAGCCCACCCCCTACAACCATAAACGGTTGGCTACTCAGATTTCAGTGCACGGCTTTTGTCGTTTGAGAGCAACCCACCTCGAAGCCTTTGAGAGAAAATTCCTAGCGAGGAGAAAGCCCTAACCACCCAGAGCCAGAGTAAATTGGGCATCACTTAAGTCTTCTTGTCTGTGTGATCTGAAGACTTATTACACTTGAGGACTGTGCATCCTCCAGACGGTTAGGCATCGCGTTCAGAGCATCCAAGAGACATTGTGGATTGCCAGTGAACGAAGTCTATGAAGGTTTGGGAGTCTACCTTGAAGACTTACCTGAGTGATTGGGCGAGGTCTGTGTGACCTTAGCTCAAGGAGAAAACGGTGAGGACTGGGTGTCTTGGACTAAGTGTCCTTGACTGGGTGTCCGGGACTGTGTGTCCTTTGGTTTAAATACCTAGCCGCTCCAACCAGATGTACAGTTGTCACAACAACTGGAACTGGTCCAACACATCATTGTCTTCAACGAGTCACTGGTTTCATCTTCACTTCCTTTCGCTTATAGTTATTCTTTGTGAAGCCATTGCATGCTTGCTCTATCTTTTGTCTTCACAACATGAATGTATGATCTGTTCGGCTTCATAACGTCTTCCTACCTGATCCTTATTACACTGCAGCTACTTGTCACTATGCTTTCACTCTATTGAATACTTCACCATGGCTTGCCTAGTGTAATCTAACTTCCGCTGCATAGTAATAGGCATATCTCTGCTGTTTGTCTTCATAACTTCCACGTTTTGAAGACTTTCATAAAAATTGCCTATTCACCCCCCCTCTAGTCGATATAACGCACTTTCACAATCCACTATGCATGTGAAAGTATATGAAGATAATGACATGCATAATGGAAAATGGACATCTGCAGAATGAGCTAAGTGCGGAATTTATCGTCGCACATGCGGAATTTATCTTCGCAAAACAAGGTGGCAAATAAGTAGCAGACGACCATCTAGTTTCAGTGTTACAACTCATAAGAACCAAATGTAGCAAAAACGAGAGTTGTAAGCACGAAGCAAAATATAAAGCACCCACCCATATGGACCCGCTTGAAGACTATCAATCTCATATGCTTCTCCCCCTTTTTTCAGTAATGACCAAAAAGGTTTGAAGACATAGAGCCTCTACTCGTTCCCAGGAGGAGTAGGTGAAGTAGCAGGGTTGTTGGTGTTGTTTGGCGGTGCAGAAGAGCTTGGAGGTGCTGAAGGAGGTGGCGATGAAATAGCATCGTCTTCTTCCTCAATAATTCTGGCAGTCACTGTGGCAGCAGAGGAAGAGAACTCAGAGTCTTCAAGGGATGGAGTTCCTAGCAGCACAGCCCTTCGAGGAGGTATGGAGTCAAACTTGAATCTCTTAGTAAAGCCATCCTCTTGAACATCAGCTTCAGAACACATCATCGAGAGCCCTTTCCATGTGCGGCGACAGGTTTCATGGGCAACGAAAGCATTCTTGGTGGCAAGATTTCGAGTGCGATTAACATCCACCAAGAGGCTTTTCATCTGACGCTTCAGCCAGTCATGATGCCTATCATGTTTCTGATGTAGAGCCACAATAAGCTTTCAGTCGTTGAGAACACGAGTGCGCTTCTTGGGTCTTGGAGCAGTGGCACTGTCAGTGGCTTTAGTTGAAGCAGGGTGTGGTGCACGTGTAGTGCCAGCCAAAGGATACACCCGAGAAACTGCTTCAACGCCTTCAACGTTCTGAGTAAAACTCTGATGTTCTGCATTCTGAAGACTTAGAGGTTGCTTGGCAGGCTTAGAATATATGGCTTCAGTAGACATGTCCACGTCAGGCAAGAAGATCCAATGGTTGCGGGCTGAGGGCTGATACGAGATGGCGGAGTGTAGCTTGATCAGGCGCATGACCCAAGGGGCGTAGAACTTCAAACCAAACAGATCAATGCCTGATGCGGCAAGTTGGCGTATGAAGAAGTCCTGTGCATTGAAGCATTTGCCATGAAGTATATAGAAGACCAAAGTCTTCATTGCACCCTGAAGCTTGGCATTTGGAGAGTGCCCTTTGATAGGCCAGAGAGTTCGCCTGATGATGTGATAGATGGTTCTGGGCAGGTACTCAAGGTCTTCAACGAAGAACTCTGTGGGATAAGCAGCATCTTGGGGCAATGGCTTCATCATGCTGAGCATTTGACTCATATCAGGTTCTGGCCGTTGAAAGATGCTCTCAATAGCTTCAGCATGCAGCTGACAGCCTTGCTCGAAGAGATCGCCAGGAGTGGGCAAGCCAGTGAGCTCAATGATGTCAAATGCATTGGCTTCGTGATGAACGTTGCCAGTCATCCACTCCAGGACCCAAGTCTTCGGATCTCTGCTATACCCTTTGATGTGAAGTGTGGCATAGAATTGTAGCAGCAGCTCTTCATTCCAATGCTCTTCATCAGTAACAAACTGCAGCAGACCCACTTGCTTGAAGCAATCCAACGCTTCTTCTAGACAGGGCAGACCAGCTATAGCTTCAACATCAAGGCGCTTGTGTGGGAAGATGCGACCTTGGTTGTAAAGAATGCAAGAGTAATAGCTTCGCTGAGGATAGCTCCAGAACCGATCAGATGATATCCTTTCCCTTGAGTAGGGGTTCTTGGAGCTATTGAAGAACGTGTTGTCTGCCCTGAAGCCATTGATGTTGAAGGAGCCAGGTGCTGATGCAGGACCTGGAAACCTTGGCAGTCTTGGGATTGGCTTCTGGACCTGAGGCCTGTGCTCAACATGATAGTTGAATTGGGGACCGGCAGCAGACTCAGGAACAGAAGTGGCGGGATCAGTGGCTTCGCTGTCTTCTGAAGCTTTTGCTGGGGAGGGCTCCACATTAGCTTCATTGGTGGTTGTGGCAGCCTCAAGATTTTCATCCTCCACTTGACTAGCTGGAGGGTCGGTCACATGCACGTTCTCCTGGAGAACTGCTTCTTGGTGGAACAAGGGAGTGGGATCTTGTGGTACTTCTTCTTCTGCGGCTGATGCAGCCGGAATGTCTTCAGCAGAGACTTGAGGCCTTGGACCTTTGCGAAGCCTGCGGAACACAGACGACGCCTGTGAAGTTGGAGTGGGCTGGGCCTCATAGTCTTCTTCCTCTTGTGGGCGATCCACCCATGAAGCATCCTGTGCAATTGGCATCAGTGGACGACCAATGCTGATGAGTTCGCTGTTTTCAAACTGAGGAAGGACTGCATCATCTTCTACATTGTCATGATGACCAATGTCTTCAGCTTCAGGAGCCTCTGTGGAAGCAGGCTCATGAACTGTCAGTTGACGTTCTACGTCAGGATGAACCATAGAAATGGGTTCAACTATCAAGGGCTCTGTGGGAGCAGCCCGAGCTTTCTTGGTCTTTCTCTTTTTCTTGGTGGGGGCAGTAGGAGAGGCTTCAGAGTGTTTCCTCTTCCTGGCTTCAGCCTCAGCAGTTCTTGTCTTCTTGAGCTCTGAAGCTGTTGACCGGCTCTTTGGCTTCGAGCCAGTCATTCTTGTTGGGAAGACAATCGGAACTGCTTCTTGCCTTGGTGCATCAGATTCAGCCGTAGCAGGCTTCTTCTTTGCGGCCATCCTGGGGTCGATGTCAGGACGCCCAAGTGCTTTGCGCTTCTCAGCCTCATTATAGGCTTGCACACATCTGTCAGCCAGAGTCTTCATGCGCTCACGCGAACCCTGAGCTTCTGCACGCTTCTTCACAAAGGCTTCCTTGAGCTCGTGCATCATTGTCTTGAAGTTCTTCACTTCTTGCACGATGAGCTTGGCCATATTCTTCTTGAACTGAGCCTTTTCATAGTCAATCTTCTGCTTCAGTTCAACAATGCGCTGGGCAATAGCAAGTTCTGAAGCAATGGCACCTTGGAAGGCGACACTGAGGCCAATAGGTAGCTGCAGATCTTCGAAGCTGATGTTTGGCGTGTCAAACCACTCGTCAATGAAGTTGTGGATGATGGTGACATCAAAGAGAGGCAGATCATTGAAGATTTCTGCTTCTTCTTTGCTCTTGATGAGTTGCTCAAGAGCGTCATCTGCAAGATCTTCATCACTTGACAGATCAATGTCGTCATTGCGCAGGATGGCAGCAGCTGTTAGCTCTTTGCCAGTGTGAGATAGAGGCATCTTGGCTTTCTGGGGCTTGGAGACGCGTGATAAATCTTCAGACTGCACACTGTCTTCAGGAGGTGCAGTTGCCCATGGCTTCGCCCTTGAGATTTTTGGTGAAGGGGCTGGCTTTGAAGCTTTTGGCTTCTTCAACTACGTTGGCTTCGGCACTGCAGGCGCGTCATCAGACTCAGTGTCAGCCGCAGGCTCATTCACTACAGTCCTTTGAACCAAGATGTAGGTGATGAGGCCTTCAAGATTGGCGAAAGGACCGATGACATTGGGTTCTGCATGTCGTGTGCCATCTGCCCTTGGAGATGAGGGACCAGGGTTGAAGTCTAACCCAAAAGTCTTCTTGTTCTACTTCACAGAGTTTTGAGCAAACTGGAAGTTGCGCTTGAACAGATTGTCGTCACGACACCATAGCAGTGACGACGAGTGTGCATCAGCAGGCTGTGGTCCACGGACCATGCATGGATAGAAGCCTTGAGCAATGGCTTCATCTCTGGACCTGGGTAGAAGATTCTTGAATAGGATGTCTCCCCACGATCTGTTGATGGCATTTTTCTCAGCATATTCCTGGGTCACAAATCTGTATTTGAACCATTGTTCTGCCCAATATCTTTGAATCCATTGGATTCCGGTCTTGCGCTGACTGTAATCCTCTTCAGGATCTGTCTTGTACATTTCTGAGAGTTCATCTGGCAGATCTCTGGAGCTCTCACCACGACGCTTTCTGCCACCCTTCCTTGCTGCCTTTTCTGAAGCCATAAACTTTAACTTGAAAGGCTTCAAGATGTTCAAAGGCTTCAAAGGTTTTCATTTGCTGGACCAACAGGAACTGGCTTCGGGAGAATTTATGTGATGCTGTAAGAATTCTGCAAATGAATGCAGACTATGAGAACCAAAGGATTCTCCCACGGACATGTACCTGTGACAGCATTAAGGTGCGAGGGAAGGGGAAGAGGTCATATGCATTCTCAGAAGATTTTGAAGATAAATCAGTTTAGAAGACATTGACCTCATCGTGCGAAGACATTCACTCATAGATAAGAAGTTGGTTCCAGATTTGTACGAATCCATAGATCAGTACAAGTGAGGAATCTAACTACTTTGTGAAGCACAAGTGAATATACTAGGCATGTTATGAGATGCAGTATGAGAGAGATCTAGCTTGTGTGAACAGAAACTGCTTGTGGTAGAAAGTGACAGATCAATAGGATCAACGGTGTTGTAAAAAGGGAGTTTTATTTACCACACTGAGAACTGCTAGACGGAGTGGGAGATGAGGCCGAGCAGTTCACTCTTCCGTGCCCTAACTTGGCGACGGAGGACACCTACGGCAACGGCGGAGAGGACGATGTCCGCGGTCGGCGTGAAGACGGCGTCGGAGAGGTTGCGACAGCGAAGCGCTTCGTCGCCGGCGTCGTCGAGAGCTAGCGGTGGCGCTAGGGTTCGTGCGAGGGTGGAAGAAGAGATAATGACCGATGTGAGTGTGTATTTATAGGCATAGGGGCGGCACTGTGCTATTACACAGGTGCCCCTGGTGATTCGCATCTGAGGAACACGTGGCCAGTATGCGGAATTTTGGGGTTTGTTCCACGTCGCACGCATGCCTGGATTGTCGGGTGGTCGTTCCTACTTCTCCGGATTTCATGTGGAGGAATGAGCATTGAAAACGGACTTAATGGTTGTCTCTGTATCTTCTGCTGACAAGGACGCGGAGAAGATATTCGACAGTTTCAATAGAATGCATATGACTTGGAGAGATAGAGTTTGAGATAGAAAGCATAGAGAAGTTGGGGTCCGATCACATTCATTTAGTTCAAAAGATTCAACACGAAGACATAGCTATAAGTGAATGCTGTAGAGGACAGAACACTAGCATATATATATATATATATAATCAACATAGTGAAGATAATCATGAAAATATGTTGAGTTCAAAGCCAAACCAAATGTGAAGACATTGCAAGGTAATGCCATGAGTGAAACACTTCAAAATAGAACGTTTGGTGGCGGCGTTATCCACCGTATAGGAAGTATTAGACCCAGACACAACGCACAATTATCGTGGCGCTCCGAAGTCAAATTCCACATTAATGTATTCACACTTAGAATGTATGTCTTCATTGATTGAAGATATACTTCACTTCGTGTGTTGCACATCTAAGTCATCAATATGCATATGGGTTAGGATGTGTGCCTGATCACAAGACATTTGAGGATTCCAGGATATTTAGCTCACACCGTAACTTGCAAAACCTCTTCTCATCCAAGGGCTTGGTGAAGATATCTGCCAATTGCTCTTCAGTGTTGACATGTATGATATCAATGTCTTCCTTCACAACATGATCTCTGAGAAAGTGATGACGAATTTCAATGTGCTTTGTCTTCGAGTGCTGAACCGGGTTTTTGGCAATCTTGATGGCGCATTCGTTGTCGCAATAAAGTGGCACTTGCTTCAGATGAATGGCATAGTCCTTGAGTGTTTGCTTCATCCACAGAAGCTGAGCGCAGCAAGATCCAGCAGCAATGTATTCAGATTCAGCAGTGGAGAGAGATACACAGTTCTGCTTCTTTGAAGACCAACATACAAGTGATCGTCCCAGAAAGTGACATGTGCCTGATGTAGACTTGCGATCAACTTTGTCACCAGCATAATCAGCATCCGAGAATCCAACCAGATCAAACTCTGAGCCCCTTGGATACCATAATCCTAGAGTTGGGGTGTGAGCCAAATATCGAAGAATTCGCTTCACAGCTAAGTGATGCGACTCCTTTGGTGCCGCTTGAAATCGAGCACACATGCAAACACTAAGTATAATATATGGCCTAGATGCACATAGATAAAGTAAAGAACCAATCATGGAGCGGTATACCTTTCGATCGAACTCTTTACCATTGTCGTCAGGACCCAGATGATGTTTGGCTGGCATTGGTGTTGTGAAGCCTTTGCAGTCTTGCATACCGAACTTCTTCAGGCAATCTTTGAGATACTTCTCTTGAGATATGAAGATGCCATTGCGTTGTTGTCGTATTTGAAGACCAAGGAAGAACTTCAGCTCCCCCATCATGGACATCTGATATTGCTCTTGCATCATATATCCAAACTCTTCACTGTACTTCTGATTGGTGCAGCCGAAGATAATGTCATCCACATATATTTGGCACACAAACAGTTCACCATCATATTTCTTCGCGAAAAGAGTGGGATATAGGGAACCAGGTATGAAGCCTTTGCTCTTCAGGAAGTATTTGAGTGTGTCATACCAGTCCCTAGGGGCTTGTTTGAGGCCATACAGTGCCTTGTTGAGCTTGTATACCATGTCAGGATGTTTTGGATTTTCAAAGCCAGGCGGTTGTGCAACATACACTTCTTCTTCAATCTTGCCATTGGGAAAGGCACTCTTCACATCCATTTGATATAGAAGTATGTTATGATGATTTGCATAGGCCAGCAGTATGCGTATGGCTTCAAGTCTAGCCACAGGAGCAAATGTTTCATCGAAATCAATGCATTCCACTTGAGTATATCCTTGAGCAACGAGACGAGCTTTGTTTCTGACAACTTGACCATGCTCATCTTGCTTGTTGCGGTATATCCATTTGGTGCCTATGATGTTGTGCTTCCGTGGATCAGGACGCTTAAACAGTTCCCATACATTATTTAGCTCAAACTGTTGAAGCTCTTCTTGCATAGCTTGAATCCATTCAGGTTCCATGAAGGCTTCTTCAACTTTCTTGGGTTATGATATTGAGACGAATGCGAAGTGCCCACAGAAATTTGCTAGCTGAGTTGCCCTTGAACGAGTGAGTGGACCAGGTGCATTGATGCTATCAATTATTCTTTCAATCTGCACTTCATTGGCAACGCGAGGATGTACAGGGCGAAGACTTTGCTCTTGCTGTTCATTGTCGTTGTTGGAAGGAATGTCTTCAGGCTGAGCATTGTCTTCATGTTGATCAGGTGCTGAAATGATAAGTTCTTCTTCAGGATGAGCTTCAGAAGGTATAATTTCTCCAGTTCCCATTAGCTTGATTGATTCACTGGATGGAACTTCATCTTGCACACTTGGCAGCTGCTCTCTTTGTGAGCCGTTGGTCTCATCGAACCGCACATCCACTGTTTCAACCACTTTGTAATGAAAGAGATTGAAGACTCTGTAGGAGTGCGAATCCTTTCCATATCCAAGCATAAAACCCTCATGTGCTTTTGGTGCAAATTTTGAGGTGTGATGTGGGTCCTTGATCCAGCACCTTGCGCCAAATACTCTGAAGTAACTGACATTTGGCTTTTTGCCAGTAAGGAGCTCATAAGATGTCTTGTTCAGTAGGTTGTGAAGATAAACACGATTGATTGTATGGCATGTAGTATCAATGGCTTTGGGCCAGAATTTTCTTGGGGTCTTGTATTCATCTAGCATCGTTCTGGCCATCTCAATTAGTGTTCTGTTCTTGCGTTCGAGGACGCCATTCTGCTATGGCGTGTACGGGGCTGAGAATTCATGTGTGATGCCCAAGGTATCAAGATATGTATCAAGGCCAGTGTTCTTGAATTCAGTGCCATTGTCACTTCTGATGTGCTTTATCTTGGCGCCAAAATTGTTCATAGCTCGATTGGCGAAGCGTCTGAAGAGATCCTGCACTTCAGTCTTGTAAAGGATTATGTGCACCCAAGTATATCTAGAATAATCATCAACAATAACGAAGCCATAGAGGCAAGCAGTAGTAGTTAGAGTTGAGTAATGAGTGGGACCGAAAAGATCCATGTGAAGCAGTTCGAAGGGTTGAGTAGTAGTCATGATTGTCTTCGAGGGATGTTTGGCCCTCGTCATGTTCCCTGCTTCACAGGCACCGCATAAGTGGTCTTTCTTGAACTTGAAGCCCTCGATGCCTATGACATGCTTCTTCTTCGCAAGGGTGTGGAGGTTCCTCATGCCAGCATGTCCAAGCCTCCGATGCCAGAGCCAGCATTCTGAAGCCTTTGCTAGAAGACATACTGCAAGCTGTGGCCCTGCTGAGAAATCTACCACGTACAAATCATCTTTTTGTTACCCTTCAAACACTAGAGACTTGTCAGATTCCATTAGTACAAGGCAACGATATTTTCCAAACATTACGATCATGTTCAAATCGCAAAGCATTGAGACAGACATTAAGTTGAAGCCAAGGGATTCAACAAGCATGACTTTATCCATGTGTTGATCTCTTGAGATTGCAACTCTACCTAGACCCAATACCTTACTTTTACCAATGTCAGCAAATGTGATGTGGCTCTTGTCGGATGGACGTAAGGTTGAGTCCATAAGAAGACTTTTTTTGCCAGTCATGTGATTTGTACACCCACTGTCAATAATCCATTCTGAAGACGCTGGTGTCGTACCCTACAGTGCAGTTAGGGGGATAGGCTTCACCAAGAGCAATCTGAAGCAAAAACATTTGACGAACCAGTGGGTTATGAAAGCTTAGATCCAGGTTAGGACTAATAGGGAGAGTAGCAAGCGATTCAGGTACGAAGTACATAGTAAGACCATTTGGGCATTTGATCTTGCGCCCTACAAGATGTTTAAGGTCCCCAGCAATAGCGTCAGACGATTTTGGTTTTCTACTGGAGACCTTTCCCTGCAAAAGAGAGTTAAGCCTTCTTAACCACCCACATCTTCAAGGGTGGCTTAGAAGCAATAAGTCTAAGTGCAGCATCTGAGAATTTTGGCTTTGAAGCCTTAGCAAACAGTCTTGCAGGCGGACAATAGTACTCATAAGAATAAGCAGAATAGTTCTTGGTCTTATGAACATGGCGGTTTGATGAACCGCTCTCATATTCATATGCCTGAGTATGATTTTCCTGCAAAACATTTGCGTTAGTGCGACTCAGGTGAGTCCTCTGTCTGTATGAAGCCTTTGGACCGTATGAAGCCTTTGGTCTGAGGTTTGTCTTCTTCACGTGAGGTGTCATGATGACATTCACAGGAAGACTCTCCAGACACCTTTTCGGAACCCAGATCTTCTTCATAGGCGGTCCATTCCTGCAGTTAGTACCAATGTACCTGGCAAACACTTCACCATTCTGATTCTTAAACAGTATATAGTTTGCATCAAAGGATTCATCAATGATAATGGGGTTAGCACAAGTGAAGCCAGATAGATTGGATGGATCTGCTGAAGGTTCCTTTGCAGCAACCCACATAGTTTTGGGGTACTGCTCAGGTTTCCAGTAAGAGCCATCTGCATTCATTTTCCTTACGAACCCTACACCCTCTTTCCTAGGGCTTCGGTTCAGAATCTGCTTTTTCGGGACATCACATAGCGTCTGATGCCCTTTAAGACTTTTGTACATCCCTGTTTCAAGCAATGTCTTCAACCTAGCATTCTCATCAGCAATAGCGGTGGTATCCTCAGCAGAGGGGTTAGTTACCGCATCAACAGTTGAAGATATTGCAACAGCAGTAGCAGTAGAACATTCAGCAACAGAAGTAGCATTCTCACGCTCAATGCATTTAAGACATGGTGGTTCAAATCCTTCCTGAGCGGGATTGATCTGTTTGGCGCGAAGTGACTCATTTTCTGTTTGAAGATCTTCATGAACCGCTCTCAATTTCTCAAGATCTTGCTTCCTTTGAAGATAATCATAGGAAAGCTTTTCATGAGTTGTTGAGAGAGTTTCATGACAACTTTCAAGTTCCTGATACTTAACGTGAAGATTTTTTATGTCTTCAATTAAGGATTCAGATCGAGTCATTTCAGCACCTAATAGATCATCGCTTCTGTCTAACAGTTTTTGAATATGTTCCATAGCTTTCTGTTGTTCAGTTGCAATTTTAGCAAGTGTTTTGTAACTAGGTTTTGAACCACAATCAGAGTCATTGTCACTAGATGTTTGATAGTGAGTAGTGCGTGTGTTTACCTTGGCACCGTGTGCCATGAAGCAGTAGGTAGAAGCGGAGTAGTCCTTGTCATTTGCATCGGTGTCGGTGATGAGGTCATTGTCTTCAGTGTTGAAGATGGACTTGGCAATGTATGTTGTAGCCATACTTGCGACGCCTGAGTCGGATTCCTCCTCAGACTCCACCTCCGCCTCCTCAGAAGCAGACTCCTCCTCTGAATCCATTTCCTTGCCAACAAACGCACGTGCCTTGCCAGATGAGCTCTTCTTGTGTGATCAAGACTTTGAGGAAGACTTGGAAGAAGACTTTGTGTATTTCTTCTTCTTCTTCTTCTTGTCGTCGGAGTCATATTCCTTGCTCTTCTTCTTCTTTTTGTTCTCATTGTCCCACTGTGGACACTCAGAGATGAAGTGGCCAAGTTTCTTGCACTTGTGACATGTTTTCTTCTTGTAGTCATGAGCAGGAGCTTCATCATTCCTTGAACTTGATCGGGAAGACTTTCTGAAGCCTTTCTTCTTGGTGAATTTTTGGAACTTCTTGACAAGAATAGCAAGTTCCCTTCCAATGTCTTCAGGGTCATCAGAACTACTGTCAGATTCTTCTTCAGATGAGGAGACAGCTTTTGCCTTCAAGGCACGAGTTCGCCCATAGTTTGGACCGTAGATCTCTCTTTTCTCCGAAAGCTGAAACTCATGTGTGTTGAGCCTCTCAAGTATGTCAGACGGATCGAGTGTCTTGAAATCAGGACGTTCTTGAATCATCAGGGCCAGGATGTCAAACGAACTATCAAGTGATCTCAGCAGCGTCTTGACGACTTCGTGTTTGGTAATCTCAGTGGTGCCGAGGGCTTGAAGCTCATTTGTGATGTCAGTGAGTCGGTCAAATGTGTGCTGGACATTCTCATTGTCATTTCAGTTGAAGCGGTTGAAGAGGTTGCGAAGGACACTGATTCTCTGATCTCTCTGGGTTGAGATGCCTTCATTGACCTTGGAGAGCCAGTCCCAGACCAGCTTGGATGTCTTCAAAGCACTCACACGGCCATACTGTCCTTTAGTCAGGTGACCACAGATGATATTCTTGGCAGTAGAGTCCAGTTGAACGAATTTCTTGACATCAGCAGCAGTGACACCTTCTCCAGCCTTGGGAACGCCGTTCTCGACGACATACCATAGGTCGACGTCAATGGCTTCAAGATGCATACGCATCTTATTCTTCCAGTAGGGATATTCAATTCCATCAAAGACGGGGCACGCAGCGGAGACTTTAATTATCCCTGCAGTCGACATAGCTAAAACTCCAGGTGGTTAAACCGAATCACATAGAACAAGGGAGCACCTTGCTCTGATACCAATTGAAAGTGCGTTATATTGACTAGAGGGGGGTGAATAGGCGATTTTTATGAAAGTCTTCAGAACATGGGAGTTTTGAAGACAAACGATAAAATTAAACCTATTACCATGCAGCGGAAGGTAGGCTACACTAGGCAAACCATAGTCAAGTATTCAATGAAGTGAAAGCACAAAGACTAATAGCAGCTAGGTAGTAAGGATCAGGTAGGAAGATATTGTGAAGCCAAACAGAACACGCAGTCACTCAGTGAAGACAAATGATAGAGCAAACATACAATGACTTCACAAGGAGTAACAATAAGTAAAGTGAAGTGAAGATGAAACCAGTGACTCGTTGAAGACAATGATTTGTTGGACGAGTTCCAGTTGCTGTGACAAATGTACGTCTGGTTGGAGCGGCTAGGTATTTAAACCTTAGGACACACAGTCCCGGACACCCAGTCCTGAACATGCAGCTCAGGACACCTAGTCCTCACCGTATTCTCCTTGAGCTAAGGTCACATAGACCTCGCCCAATCACTCTGGTAAGTCTTCAAGGTAGACTCTCAAACCTTCACAGACTTCGTTCACCGGCAATCCACAATGTCTCTTGGATGCTCAGAACGCGACGCCTAACCGGCTGGAGGATGCACAGTCCTCAAGTGTAATAAGTCTTCAGATCACACAGACAAGAAGACTTAAGTGATGCCCAATTCTCTCTGGCTCTGGGTGGTTAGGGCTTTATCCTCGCAGGGAATTCTCTCTCAAAGGCTTCGAGGTGGGTTGCTCTCAAACGACAAAAGCCGTACTTTCAATCTGAGCAGCCAACCGTTTATGGTTGTAGGGGGTGGGCTATTTATAGCCACTTGGCAACCCGACCTGATTTGTCCGAAATGACCCTGGGTCACTAAGGAACTGACACGTGTCCCAACGGTCAGATTTCAAACTCACACGGCAACTTTACTTGGGCTACAAGCAAAGCTGACTTGTCCGACTCTGGACAAGATTCGCTCTCATAGTCTTCATTCGATGACATAGGTTTTTGGTTTAGGCATCACTTCAGTCATTCTGACTGGTTCTCTTGGACCCCACTTAACAGTACGGTGATTCCTATGACTCAACACAAAATAAAAAGAACTACGAAAGATCTAAGTCTTCGAGCTCCATAGGCTTCATATCGTGTCTTCTTATGTCATAGGCTTCAATGTGAATATCTTCATATACCACCTTTGACTTCAATGTCTTCATACATTTTAGGGGTCATCTCTGGTAGTAAAACCGAATCAATGAGGGACTTCTACCTGTGTTATCCTGCAATTCTCACAAACACATTAGTCCCTCAACTAGGTTTGTCATCAATACTCCAAAACCATCTAGGGGTGGCACCAGATGCACTTACAAGGCGCCTTTAGTGTGCGGCTGCCAAGGCAGCCGCACTCTCTTCGGCGCGCAGAGATCGCTTGAAATTTCCTTTCACTGAAATGATGCCACGTGGACCGGGCATCTTGAGTGTGAGGGAGGCGTAGTGTGGTATTGCATTAAAGCGAGCGAAAGCTTCGCGTCCGAGCAGTGCTTGATGGCCACTTTGGAACGGAGTGATGTGGAAGGTTAAATGCTCGTGACGGAAGTTATCAGGGGAGCCGAATATAACTTGTAGTAGGAGGGAGCCTGCACAACGAGCCCCTGGGCCTGGCGTTACTCCTTTAAAGGTAGTATTGCTATGGCGAATTTTTGTTGGGTCTAACCCCATCCCGCGGATTGTATCCTGATATATTAGGTTTAGACTACTGCCACCGTCCATCAAGACTCGTGTGAAGTGATATCCGCCAATCACTGGGTCTAATACCAGGGCAGCCCATCCTGCGTGTCGGATACTTGCTGAGTAATCGCGATGGTCGAAAGTGATCGGTTGATACGACCAGTGGCAGGACTTCGCGGTGACAGGGACTTGGGTATATTTTCCTGGGAGTGCCGCGTTGTTTTTTCCCTTGATCATGTGTAACACGTTTACTGTTTTGACTTCTGGTGGAATTTTTTTTTGTTCCCCAGTGTCTTGCTTGGGAGGCTCGTCCTCGTCTTCACTTGGTGTATCCTCCCCCTTGTGTACGGCGTTGAGCTTGCCGGACTGCTTGAAGACCCAACATTCTCTGTGGGTATGATTAGCCGGTTTACCAGGGGTACTATGGATCTGACATACTTGGTCTAGAATTTTGTTGAGGCTGGACAATTCATCCCTAGTGCCTTTAGAGGGCGGCTTTTGCTGACCTGGCCAAGAGCTTTTGAATCCGGCGTTTACTGTCGTGCCCTTCGTGCTGTCTTCTTTATTCCGGCATTTGTTATTGCTGTTGCGCCGTGATTTCCCGTTTCCATCTCTAACTTCAGATGTATTGGGGTCGCTGGTGCTGCATCTGGCTAGCCAGCTGTCCTCACCCGCGCAAAAGTGGGTCATGAGGCTTGTTAATGCGGCCATCGTTCTCGGCTTATTTTGGCCGAGGTGTCTGGCGAGCCATTCATCACGGACGCTATGCTTAAAAGCTGCCAAGGCTTCGGCGTCCAGACAGTCGACAATCTGGTTCTTTTTAGTAAGAAACCTGTCCCAAAGCTTTCGGGCTGACTGTCCGGGATGTTGAGTTATATGACTCAAATCGTCCGCATCCGAAGGTCAGACATAAGTCCCTTGAAAATTTGCCCGAAAGGCGTCTTCGAGCTCTTCCCAACTTCCAATGGAGCTTTCAGGGAGGCCTTTAAGCCAGTGACGAGCTAGCCCTTTGAGCTTGAGGGGTAGGTACTTGATGGCGTGGAGATCATCTCCTCGAGCCATATGGATATGGAGGATGTTGTCCTCAATCTAGACCCCAGGGTCTGTTGTTCCGTCGTATGCCTCTATGTTTACGAGTTTGAATCCCTCTGGAAATTCATGGTCCAGCACCTCATCGGTGAAACATAGGGGGTGTGCGGCACCCCTGTAGCTGGGTGTACCACGTTATTCGGATGTTTGTTGTGTTGCATTGTATGCTGCGGCGCGCTTGCATGGTCCATAGATGGATCTTGTTGCGCCGTCCTTCGGGTGTGAGCCCTCGCATGGGTCGCGTGTTGTATTGTGAGTGGCGTTGTATGCCGCTCTGTGTTGGTAGAGGGGTCGTCTGTCCGGCCAGGTGGCTGCTTTGCTATTTTGTTGTGGGGGGTCTGAGGCCTCCTCATCGAATTCAGGTAGTAGCTTCCGCTTTGGGTAGCTCTTGGAGGGGCGATTGTCGCCGTACCTCGCTGCTGTGTTGAGTATTTTAGTCCATCTGATTTGGAGTGTGTCTTGCGCAGCCTTGAGCCATTGCTTCTGCTTTTTAAGACTTCTCGCAGTGGCAACAAGCCTTTTACGGGCATTCTGCTGCTCCGGGTGCCTGTCCGGCGTTATGTCGTCCGGACTATTATCCTTGATAGAATTTGTTTGTTCGGTTTGATTATCCGGATTGCCGCTGTGCGCCAGCGGTTCTCCCTACTCCAGCGTTGGGTCTGTGTGATCGTTATTTCTGTCGAGGTGGGATTTGGGGCGGCGCTTGCGTCGCCGCCTTGACTGCTTCTCGAGAGAACAAGCCTTCGGTGCGTCCTTCCGCTCCTCATCGTCATCTTTTGGTGCGTCCACCATGTATACGTCATATGGTGAGGTGGGCGGTGGTTCTTCTTCGCCTCCCGCATCGTCGTCCATACCGTCGATGTTTTCAGAGTCGAAGTCGAGCATGTCGGTTAAATCGTTGACAGTGGCTACAAAGTGGGTCGTGGGTGGGCTTTGAATTTCTTCATCGTCCGCATCCCAACCTTGCTGACCGTAGTCCGGCCAGGGCTCTCCTGATAAAGAGAGAGACTTTAGTGTCTTCAGAATATCACCGAAAGGCGAGTGCTAAAAGACGTCCGCGGCGGTAAACTCCATGATCGGCGCCTAATCGGATTCGATCGGCAGGGGCGCGGAGGGTTCGGAGTCCGGGGAGGAATCCGGCTCCTTGGAGTGACGAGTCTCGCAGAGTCTGGGGCTGGTGTTTGGCTCGATCGCTGTTGGGATCGCAGCCCCAGAGGCGGCGACCAACCACCGATCCTTGATCGGCGCAGTCGGCTCCGAATTAAGGGTCGAAGCCGATGCGGGTACGGCCTCCAGGGCACTGTTCGGCGGCAGAGCTAGATCATGCTCATCGTGACAGTGTGGCGCGCTCGGCAGTGGCTCGAATCCGTCGAAGATCAAGTCCCCGTGGATGTCAGCCGTGTAGTTTAAACTTCCAAATCTGACCTGACGGCCAGGGGCATAGCTTTCGATCTGCTCCAGATGGCCAAGTGAATTGGCCCACAGTGTAAAGCCACCGAAGAAAGAGATCTGTCCGGGGAGATAAGTTTCACCCTGGACCGCATCACTATCGATGATAGTAGGAGCCATCAAGCCTGACGGCGATGACACAAAGGAACTCTCAATGAAAGCACCAATGTCGGTGTCAAAACCGGTGGATCTCGGGTAGGGGGTCCCGAACTGCGCGTCTAGGCCGGATGGTAACAGGAGGCAAGGGACACAAAGTTTTACCCAGGTTCGGGCCCTCTCGATGGAGGTAAAACCCTACGTCCGGCTTGATTAATATTGATGATATGGGTAGTACAAGAGTAGATCTACCACGAGATCGGAGAGGCTAAACCCTGGAGGCTAGCCTATGGTATGATTGTTGTTTTGTATGTTGTCCTACGGACTAAAACCCTTCGGCTTACATAGACACCGGAGAGGGTTAGGGTTACACAAAGTCGGTTACAATGGTAGGAGATCTACATATCCGTATCGCCAAGCTTGCCTTCCACGCCAAGGAAAGTCCCTTCCGGACACGGGACGAAGTCTTCAATCTTGTATCTTCATAGTCCAGGAGTCCGGCTGAAGGAATAGTCCGGCCATCCAGACACCCCCTAATCCAGGACTCCCTCACTTGACACACCCCAGGAATATTCGTTATGTCATGTTGCTTAGCCATGCTTGTAGACAGGGATTGGTATGTGTGATTCATTAAAGATAAGAGAGATATAATAATTTTGGGTTAACTTAAGGTGGCAACATCAACACACATCTGGGTGGAATGGTTGGGGCACCTGGAGAAGCCAGTGCTTGCCCTTGGGGATCTCAGAGGACCCATGTGATCACCCTATGGAATGCCACCCAGGCTGATCATATGATATTTCATGCCTAGAAACTTTCGTGTGCAGCCACAAGCCAATATGGGCTCTGGCATAGTTGAGTATGTTTGTGTGAGCCTTTCTGGGTAGGCTAGCAGATGTAGGGGAAAGTAGCTGTACCCGCCTATCCAGGGTTAAGGGGAACACATGCAGAAAGGCCATGCCTCGATCTTCCGATCATGGAGGTGGTCGAGTCTTGTGGGGAAAAGTGCGCAAACCTCTGCAGAGTGTATAAAACTAATCATGATTAGCCATGTCCCTGGTTATGGACAACTTGAGTATCTATAAGTGAATTATTGGTTGATCTCATCACTATAAGTGAATTGGGTTATTATTTATACTTGGTAACTTTGGGATTGAGTTGGAGGAACCTTCTCAATAATGACATAAACTTGGTAGTAAAATAAAATGTATTCCTTTGTTGTAGGGGAAAACTAGCTTTATGCAAAAAAACTAAACTTAGAGCCTCCACCAACCGAATTTGCATGTAGAGAAAGTCATTTTCAATTATTCTCCTATTGTGTAACTTTGCCAACATATTCCATGTGCTTGTCGGTGTTCTGGGAACGGGGGTCCCCAGACTTGCCTGCCTGCGGCCTGCGGCGTAGCTCAAAGGGGGGCCCAGCACGGCCCATCTTCACCAACACAAACTCAAGACCCTCGCGAGGGGCCAAGCCTCGCGGGGCGGACGACACGGAGCTTCCTCAGGCACGACCTAGTCAGGCTGGCTCATGAGGAGGTGGAGAGATCAAGGTGGGGTACCTCGTGAGGTGCCCGTGACGCAAGCCATGACGACTCAGGGCGCCAGGCGGGTGCCAGCCCACGCAGTGTCCTCCTTTCCTCTTTGGTGCAAAGGGGGCAAGCGCAGCCGCGGAGTACCGATGCGTTAGGCAAAGGTTGCCATTTCGGTGCAACGAGACCAAGACCAGGAGGACTACGAGAAGGAGGTCACCGTGGAGCCCAAGACGGCGTCATCACCAGAGCTTTGCGCAGGCGAAGACTACTTTTGTCAGGATAGTTGATACTTGCTGTCCCCCTTCAAATTAGCCCGCCATTGTTGGCTCCCTTCCCGCTCAATATTTGGGGAGAGGACCAGGGCCACTATAAATACGACCGGCCACCCACGTAGCAAAGGGTTCGGCTCAGTCTCCTCCAAAGGGCCGACCAGTTGGAAAGAGGGAGAGAGAGAGAAAGGTGGCTGAACTCCTCCCAGCAGTTCATCGCCCCAGCCAAGAACAGACCCTCGCGAGGCTGTTCTCCCTTGTATTGTTCATCATCATCAGCCCAAGAGGCAATCCACACACCACACACTGGAGTAGGGTATTACACCACAACGGTGGCCCGAACCAGTATAAACCCTGCGTCCCTTGTGTTGTTCTTTTCATAGCTTTGATCCTAGCGTGGCGAAGGGGTGCAGGTAGGTAGGAGGCGAAATCTCCGCACGCACCCCAGTGTTCGAACCTCAAGGGTCTGCCGGAACCCGAAATCCGACATTTGGCGCGCCAGGTAGGGGTGCACCGGAATTCGTCTTCCACCGCTCCGTTCTCCTCCGACCATCGCGCCCATGTCTGACGCACGTCAGGCCCGCGCGGAGCGTCGGGCCGCCCTCGCTTCCCGCGTCGCCCAGATAGCCCCTGTCGGCGGGCGCCCTCGCCGTCCCCCGCCACCTGCCGTCAACGCCGCCACCGGCCCGGCGGGGGACGAGCGGCAAGCATCATCCCGGCATCTGTCCGTGCGGCAAGACGGCCGCACCGCAACTCACTCGCTCACCCCAGTTGGTTCTTCGTCCCGCGTGCTCCGTGCGCCCATGGAGCCCCGCAACCTCTTCCCCGCCTATCGCGCTGCACCAACACCCCCAGTCGTCGCGGCCCTCTTGGGCGGCTTGCAGGCGCCGCCTACAAGTTACCACGTCAAGCCGTTCATCCGCCGGGTCAGCGCCACTTCCACACGGGAGGGGGCTCCCCTGGATCGGGCGGCGCCCGAGACCGGCCTGAGCTTCAGCCCGGAGGACCACCCCTCCAACTCGGCCTGCTCGGGCACGCTCCCACCATCTTCCAGGTGGCCGTCACCAGAACTCTCATCGATGGCGGGGCAGGCCTCAGCGTGCTCTCAGTCGAGGCCTTTAACCTCCTCAGCATACCCCTGGAATGGTTGCAGCCCAACCGGCCCTTCTCAGGCGTTGGGGGCAGGTCGTCCAGCTCCTTGGGGCAGATCCGGCTCCCAGTGACCTTCGGCACCTACGACAACTTCCGCACGGAGCTGGTCGACTTCGACATCGCCCCCATCGGCCTCCCCTACAACGCCATCCTCGGCTACCCAGCGCTGGCCCAGTTCATGGCCACAACGCACCCGGCGTACAACCTCATGAAGATGCCCGGGAGCAGTGGTGTCCTCACCGTGCACGGGGATACCGGTGACGCTCTACGGGTGCTCAAGCTCGTCTTCAGGACAGCAGCATCGGCACAGCCTGCCTACTTGGGGGCCCCCGAGCCCAAGGGGGCTGCGCCCGCCAAGAAGAAGCAGTTGTTCACCCAAGACAAGGCAGAAACCAAGTAGTTACCCGTCGATGAGGACGGGTCCACCAACGCCACTTTCACCATAGGCGCCCACCTCAAACCCGAGCAGGAGGAGGCCCTGGTCGTGTTCCTGCGTGCAAACAAGAAGGTATTCACTTGGGAGCCGGACCAGTTGGCAGGGATCCCCAGGAGCGTAATCGAGCATCACCTCAACGTGTGCCCCAACATGCACCCTGTGAAGCAGAAGGCCAAGCGGCAGTCCACAGAAAAGCAGGCCTTCATCGTCCAAGAGACCCGCAAATTAGAGGCCGCTGGGGTCATTCGCGAGGTCCGATGCCCAGATTGGTTGGCCAACCCTGTCGTTGTGCCGAAGAAGGGAGGGAAGGAACGCATGTGTGTCGACTTCACCAACCTCAACAAAGCGTGCCCGCAAGATCCGTTCCCGCTCCCCTGCATCGACCAGATCGTTGATTCCACTGCGGAATGCGACCTGTTGTGCTTCCTGGATGCCTTCTCTGGGTATCACCAGATCAAGATGGCGGTGGAAGACGTCGAGAAGACGGCCTTCCTAACCCCGTGGGGGGTGTACTGCTACACCTGCATGCCATTCGCGCTGCGTAACGCAGGGGCGACCTTTCAGCGGCTGATGCATATCACATTGGGCCCGCAGCTCGGGAAGAATGTTGAAGCTTACGTCGATGACATCGTGGTAAAATCTCGGGAGGCCAGGACCTTGATACAAGACCTGGAGGAAACCTTCGCGAGCCTCAACGCAGTGAACCTACGGCTCAACCCAGAGAGGTGTGTGTTCGGAGTCCCCTCGAGCAAGCTCTTGGGTTTCCTCGTGTCCCACCGAGGCATCGAGGCTAAGCCGGAGAAGGTCAAGGTGGTGGAAGACATGAGCCTGCCAAAGACCCTTAGAGAAATGCAGATGCTCACGGGGTGCGTGACCGCGCTAGAGCGCTTCATCTCCAAGTTGGGGGAACGAGCCCTGCCCTTCTTCCAGCTAATGAAGAAAAAGGGGCCCTTCGAGTGGACTGAAGAGGCCGACAAGGCGTTCCAGGATCTCAAGAGATACCTGACCAGCCAACCGGTCATGGTGGCCCCGTGCCCTCAGGAGCCCCTGGTGCTCTACCTCGCCGCCACTCCCTACTCCGCCAGCGCAGCCTTGGTAGCAGTCAGAGAGCAGCGCCGGATCAAAACCACGACAGCAGCCCGGGATAAGGCAGAACAGGGACAAGGAAGGCCCACAGAAACGGCCATCACGGCTGAGGAGGATCAGCCGCCGCAGAGGGGCGCACCAGAGGCGGAAGAGGCCCCTCTTCCAGATGGCCAGTCTCACGAGGCCCCATTGCCTCAAGAGGCGCCACGGTCTCCGACGGGAGCCACCAACACTGACGCACTCCACCTCATTGAGCACCCAGTGTACTTCGTCAGCACCAGAGGTGCACCAGAGGCGGGAGAGGCCCCTCTTCCAGATGGCCAGTCTCAGGAGGCCCCATTGCCTCAAGAGGCGCCACGGTCTCCGAAGGGAGCCACCAACACTGACGCACTCCACCTCGTTGAGCACCCAGTGTACTTCGTCAGCACAGTGCTGCGGGATGCAAGAGCACAGTACCCCATGCCTCAAAAACTCCTCCTCGCGCTACTGGTGGCTTCGCGCAAACTGCGGCACTATTTTCAGGGTCACCCCATCAAGGTCGTCTCGTCATACCCCCTGGAGAGGGTGCTTAGGAGCCCCAATTCAGCTGGGAGGGTCGCTGAGTGGAACATAGAGCTGCAAGCGTTTCAGCTCGAATTCAGCACGACCAGAGTCATCAAGGGAGCAGCGTTGGCAGATTTTGTGGCAGAATGGACGGAGGCGCCAGGCCTCAAGGCCGACGAGGATCGGTCCCTGTCCCCGGGAAGCGAGGCGCCAGAAGGCTGGGTCATGTACTTCGATGGGGCGTTCTCCAGACACGACGCAGGGGCTGGGGCGGTGCTTATATCGCCCACCCAGGACAAGCTCTATTACACCGTGCAGCTTTGTTTCCAGCAAGGCGAAAAGGTCTCCAACAACATAGCGGAGTATGAAGGTTTAATAGTGGGCATAAAGGCCGCAGCTGCCCTGGGGGTGAAATGCCTCACCATAAGGGCGATTCACAGCTCCTTGTCAATTTCTCCAACAAGGTGTATGAGCCGAAGGATGAGCACATGGAGGCCTACCTTGCGGAGGTCCGCAGGATGGAGAAGCAGTTCTGGGGGTTGGAGTTGCAGCATGTGCCCCGTGGCACTAATCAGGAAGCCGATGACATCGCCAAACGCGCGTCCAGGCGGTTACCTCAGGAGCCTGGCGTTTTCGAGGAGCGGCTCTTCAAGCCTTCAGCCTTACCTTCATTATCAAACACGGCTCAGCCCAGGGAGGAGCTCCCTTAGCCACCTGCCTCAGGAGCTCCAGCTTGTGGCCCGGCCTCGGGAGCACGCCTGCTCCTGATGATGGAACCTCGGGAGGGATATTGGATCACAGAGCTCCGGAGCTACCTAACGCAAGGGACCCTGCCGGAGAAGGAGGAGGAAGCAGAGCGAGTGGCGCACCAGGCCACGGCATACTGCATCAAAGATGGAAAGCTCTACCGGAAGCGACCAAACGATGTATCCCTGCGCTGCATCTCCAGGGAGCAAGGGAAGGAACTACTGGAAGATATACACGGCAGAGACTGTTGACATCATTCATCATCACGGACCCTCGTTGGCAAGGCGTTCCGTAGTGGGTTTTACTGGCCCACCGCGCTCAATGACGCCATTGAACTAGTGAAGGCTTGTGAGGCCTGCCAGTTCCACGCCAAGCAGATCCATCAGCCGGCAGGGGGCTTGCAGACTATCCCCCTTTTGTGGCCATTCGCAGTCTGGGGGCTCGACATCTTGGGTTCGTTTCCTCGGGCGCCAGGGGGCTACCGCTACCTTTACGTTGCCGTGGATAATTTCACCAAGTGGGCTGAAGTGGAGGCTGTCCGCACCATTCCTGCGGGTTCCGCAGTCAAGTTCATCAAGGGCATCGTGAGGCGGTTCGGGGTGCCGAATCGCATCATCACGGACAACGGTTCGCAGTTCACCAGTAACCTCTTCAAAACATAATGTGCTAACCTTGGAACGCAGATATGCTACGCTTCAGTGGCGCACCCCCGAAGCAACGGCCAGGCCGAGCGAGCCAATGCGGAGGTCCTGAGGGGCCTCAAGACTAGGACGTTCAAGAAGAAGCTGGAGGCTTGCGGCAGAGGTTGGTACAACGAACTGCAGTCCATGCTGTGGTCCATCCGCACCACCGCGACCAAGCCGACTGGAGAGACCCCGTTCTTCCTGGTCTACGGAGCAGAAGCAGTCCTCCCTCACGAGGTCAGATGTCGCTTCGCGCGGGTCCTGGCGTTCGACGAGGCGCAGCAGGATGCCATGCGGGGGACGGACCTCGTGCTGGGGGAGGAGCGTTGCCGGGAAGCCGCGCTGCGAGCGGCGAGGTACCAACAAGCACTGCGGCGATATCACTGCCGCAACATCCGCCCCAGGACTCTTGAGGTAGGAGACCTCGTGCTCAGGCGGGTTCTCTCCAGGGAGGGATTGCACAAGCTCTCTCCCATGTGGGAGGGCTCGTTCAAGGTTGTTCATGTTTCCAGGCCCGGCTCCGCGCGCTTGGAGACTCAAGAGGGAGTGCCGGTCCAGAATTCATGGAACATCCAGCACCTCCGAAGGATCTACCCCTGAAAAGGCCCGGAGCCTGTGAAGCAAGGCGAGTGCCTGTGAAGCTATCGCGTTTTGGAAAAGGCCCGGAGCCTGTGAAGCAAGGCGAGTGCCTGTGAAGCTATCGCGTTTTGGAAAAGGCCCGAAGCCTGTGAAGCAAGGCGAGTGCCTGTGAAGCTATCGCGTTTTGGAAAAGGCCCGGAGCCTGTGAAGCTATCGCGTTTTGGAAAAGGCCCGGAGCCTGTGAAGCAAGGTGAGTGCCTCTTAAGCTATCGCGTTTTGGAAAAGGCCCGAAGCCTGTGAAGCAAGGCGAGTGCCTGTGAAGCTATCGCGTTTGGGAAAAGGCCCGGACCTGTGAAGAAGGCCAACGCCTGTGAAGCTCGCCGCCCGTGACACTCTCACGTAATAATGAGTTGGGGCTGTACACGCCCGGGAGTCTCAGGAGCGCCGGCCTCAGGCCCTGGGGCTCCCTCCCATGCCCAGTGGCAGCACTTAGCTCCGCGCTGGTGAGAAGACATCGAAGACTAGACTAGGTGCCAGACGCGGCTTTTCATTTGCTTTCCGCAGTTGGCTTGTTCCCCTTCGTTTGGAGTTTTATTGAAGTTGTTGCCGTCTTTGGCTTGCAGTTCTTCGGCTTTTCGCTCTCCTGCCTCGGTTTCTCTTGTGCAAGGCCTCGCGAGGGGGAGAGCCGAGCGCCCTCACGAGTGTTCCTATCCTAGTCACTCAAAGAATTCGTGACCTGGGCCCCTTACAGGAGCACCCCTCCAGTCCGTGCCCCACGGGCACCGCGACACAAACAAAGGGCCTGGGTCGGTCGCCCCCCCCCCCACGGCCGGGGCCGGGAACTATCCACGCTCGGGCACATAGCCGGAAGGTACGCTAACGAAAGCAAAACGATGATTAACAAGCAATAACCCAAACACGCCCCCGCGGGGCTCCGCACTATTGTCTTTGTTACGCAGGAAAAAGGGAAAAGGAAGAACAAATCCGGCGCGGCTCGCCTCACACCGGCCCGCAGGGAAGGCCCGAGCTGCCTCCGAAGCTCAGGCGGACTCCCTCTCGCGCTTTACCAGGGCGCGGCGGCGGGCGGATACGTTGCCACCCGCCAAGCAGATACGATGACGTGGAGGCTGATCGCGGCTTGGGGAACCCCGAACGCCGCCAGCCGTGCTGCTCTCTCCATCATCACCGGAGCTGGGTTCCCAGCCGCGGTCGTCACCCTCGGGGCAACACCCTGCGCGGCGACCATCTTCCCCAAACACCCTCACGTAGAGGGTGGCGTCGCCGTCGAACTTGAAGTGTAGGGTGCACCGACGGCTCAGGCCACGCGCGCGGGCAAACGTCTGCCAACCGCGGGCCAGGGACAGGCTCCCGGCCGCGGAGACCTCCAGAGAGACCCATGAGGCCCGGCTGCAGTAGCCGTCGGCCTGGAGCCAGAGGCCCCCCGGGGCGCCGGCCGGGAGCTCGCCGAGGAGGAAGCGAGGAAGCAGAAGCCGCGTGCTAGCCGGCTCCACCGACCACACGATGAACTCCGGCAGCACTTCAGCAGCACGAACGCGCGGCCTGGGGGGACGCGCAGCCGGAGCGCGCCCCCGGCTGCAGCAATCCGCCCGTCGCCATGCTGAAGATCACCTCCACGGCCGCAGGGAGCCACCGTGGTGGCCACAGGATGCTTGCGAGGGCGCCCTCGGCCGCGCTTGGGTGGGGGAGAGGCGGGCTCAACCCGGCAAGCCTTCCCCATCTCGGCGGCTGAGAACCTCCTCGACGGGGCCATGAAGAAAAAGGAGAAGCAAGGGGGATGAACTGGAAGGGCGCGCGCCGGTCCATACTTATGGCTGGAGATGGCCAACCAACGGCCCCCACGATCACAGGTAATTATGACCCGCTTTGCATGCAGGGACTTGTCCAATCCGTGCAGTTGCCGAGGCGCCGTGGGGAAGTGGAGACGCCCACGTCCAATCAACCGCCACGCGGCGCCCAAGGCCGCGGGCTGTTAGGGCCCGCGGCGCTTCGCTCTTGCCCTTCCGCCTCCCTGCACGGCCAAGTCCAGGCACGCCTTGGGCCCGGGGGCTACTGTCGGCGTTGTGGGAACGGGGGTCCCCAGACTTGCCTGCCTGTGGCCTGCAGCGTGGCTCAAAGGGGGGCCCATCACGGCCCATCTTCACCAACACAAACTCAAGACCCTCGCGAGGGGCCAAGCCTCGCGGGGCGGACGACACGGAGCTTCCTCAGGCACGGCCCCGTCAGGCTGGTTCACGAGGAGGCGGAGAGATCAAGGCGGGGTACCTCGTGAGGTGCCCGTGACGCAAGCCATGACGACTCAGGGCGCCAGGCGGGTGCCAGCCCGCGCAGCGTCCTCCTTTCCTCTTTGGTGCAAAGGGGGCAAGCGCAGCCGTGGAGTACCGAGGCGTCAGGCAAAGGTTGCCATTTCGGTGCAACGAGACCAAGACCAGGAGGACTACGAGACGGAGGTCACCATGGAGCCCAAGACGGCGTCATCACCAGAGCTTTGCGCAGGCGAAGACTACTTTTGTCAGGATAGTTGATACTTGCTGTCCCCCTTCAAATTAGCCCGCCATTGTTGGCTCCCTTCCCACTCAATATTTGGGGAGAGGACTAGGGCCACTATAAATACGACCGGCCACCCACATAGCAAAGGGTTCGGCTCAGTCTCCTCCAAAGGGTCAAGCAGTTGGAAAGAGGGAGAGAGAGAGAAAGGTGGCTGAACTCCTCCCAGCAGTTCATCGCCCCAGCCAAGAACAGACCCTCGCGAGGCTGTTCTCCCTTGTATTGTTCATCATCATCAGCCCAAGAGGCAATCCACACACCACACACTGGAGTAGGGTATTACACCACAACCGTGGCCCGAACCAGTATAAACCCTGCGTCCCTTGTGTTGTTCTTTTCATAGCTTTGATCCTAGTGTGGCGGAGGGGTGCAGGTAGGTAGGAGGCGAAATCTCCGCGCGCACCCCAGTGTTCGAACCTCAAGGGCCTATCGGAACCCGAAATCTGACAGTGCTGACCTATACAGCTGCAACGTCTCATGTTGCCGAGTTTTCCGACGAGGATTAAGGTGCGATAGGTCATTTTTCTGCACTCAGTTTTGCCGTGGAGTTGGATGGACTCATTTACCTTCGAAGCTTCCACAATTATTTTATTTAGTTGGCCTTCATCCATATTTATGTAATAAATACTCTTTGTGGGGACCTCGATGTAATAAGTGTGTGATTGAACTCTATTATAAATCCTCGGTTACTATGTGTTTGAGTATACCGATCCAGGGATGACACTTAAGCACAGAGACTTTGATCCATTGGGATCGGGTCGCTACAAGATGGTATTAGAGCACACGCTGACTGTAGGACGCGACCACTAGGAATGGAAAAGCCTTAGGATGGAAAAATCCTATTTTAAAATTTCCATATATATATATATGCATTGGTCTTATGCTCTCCTATATTCATTTATAATACTTCTCTATTTCAACAATATAGAGGTCGAACCCCAGGACAAAGTTTGCCCAGCCCGACGAGACCACGCCCTTCGGTCGACACCCGAAGGAAGTTGTGAAGTATCTGAACATCGCCCTTCCCACTTTCACCGGAACCTTCATCGCAACCTTGCCGGAAGAGAAACGCTGGAGGATCAGAATTTATGTGCCTGGAAGGACCTTTCCACCGGCTACCGAGCCTATCGAGATTACCTTGGATGCACCAACTTGGAGCTTAGGAAGGAGTATGGCCGCACACATCACCTTTGTACGCATTTGTAAGGTGTACACACTACAAAAAATACTCTTCCGTGATGATACATATTTGTCACAGTAGCTCACGTTTTCTGTCATGCATATACATCCATGACGATTTTATGACAGAATCTAGCCATACATGTGTTGTCGTAGAAGTGTTCCACGACATTACCAAAATTATCATCACGGAAGTGTCCACTTCCATGACATAAATCGCGCGTCATAGAAGTGCTTTCGTCAAGGGTGACCGACACGTGGCATCCACCGTGATGGGTCGCCGTTATGCTACCGGGTCTAGGTTTGGATCCAATAACCCGCTAACAGCCACGACCAATGCCGATTTTCCACGTGTAAAATTCTCATTGGCCGAGGGAACCACGTGTCAGCTCCGTGTTGGCACAGGTGTCACTCATCCAATGGGCGAGATGTGCCTATGATATGTTGACACGTGGACAGGCCCAAAAGTGGCTCATAAAGATTAAATGGGCCGACCCAACTAAAGGCCCACAAGATTTTGCGGACCATAATGGGTTGGCCTAGTTAAAGGCCCACGAGATTTCGCCGACCATAATGGGCCGGCCCAGCTAAAGGCCCACAAGATTTTGGGGACACTAGTGGGCCGGCCCGTTAACAGGCTGCCATGTTCTGGGCCAAATGCCGGCCCATATTTGATCCAGTCCATTAACAGCCTGGCATGTTCCGGGCCTAATAAAGGGCCATTTGAGATCCAGCCCGTTAAAAGCCTACCACGTTCTGGGCCAAATTACGGCCCAGATCAGATCTGGACTTTAAGAGGCTTTGGCTAAATTATGGCCCATATCAGATTCGGCCCATCAACTGGACGCTATGCTTTTGCGCCCACTTGCTAAAGGCCCATTTAGTAATTCGGCATGATATTAGTTTCGGCTTGTTAAAGGCCCGTTTAACATTTCGGCCCTATATTTATTTCTGCCTATTAAAAGCCCCTCATATATTTGGGCCTAACTACGGCCCGGTTTGCATCCGTCCTGCTCACAACCGATAATCTGATGGGGCCAAACAAGGACCGAGACAATTTTGGTCTGTTAACGACCCGTGATGTGATTGGCACAATCATGGTCGGGGTTTATTTCGTTCTGCTGCCGGCCCGTGAGCTGTTCGGCACATTTTAGGCCCAACCTACTTTTCAGCCTCCTAAAAGCGCATTGAGTTTCTTGCGAAAATAGGGTCGGCGGTTTACTTGGACTATTAAAGACCCGAATCTACTAGTGGGCCAGTTTACATTTAGGCATATTAATGGACCAAGATGACTGGGCCCACGGTGAGGGAGTCCTGGATTACGGGGTATCCGGACAGCCGGATTATATCCTTTGGTCGGACTATTGGATTATGTCACACTACGGGGTACGTCAGCAGATTAGATTTGTGTAAATATTGTTCCCTCTACGGTGGTATGTGGAACTTATTTTGCAGAGCAGGACACGATCCTCGTGTTCAAAATCTTCTATGAAGTATTCGGAGGAGGAACCCGCATTGCTATGCCGAAGACAATCTGCGCGCCGGACTCATCGTCATTGAAGCCTGGTTCAGGGGCTACTCAGGGAGTCCTGGATTAGGGAGTATCCGGACAGCCAGATTATATCCTTTGGTCGGATTGTTGGACTATGAAGATACAAGATTGAAGACTTCGTCCCGTGTCCGGATGGGACACTCCTTGGCGTGGAAGGCAAGCTTGTCAATACGGATATGTAGATCCCGTTCCTTGTAACCGACTCTGTGTAACCCTAACCCCCTCTGGTGTCTATATAAACCGGAGGGTTTTAGTCCGTAGGACAACAGACAATCATACCATAGGCTAGCTTCTAGGGTTTAGCCTCTTTGATCTCGTGGTAGATCAACTCTTGTACTACTCATATTATCAAAAACAATCAAGCAGGACATAGGGTTTTACCTCCATCAAGAGGGCCCGAACCTGGGTAAACATCATGTCCCCTGCCTCCTGTTACCATCCGCCTTACACGCACAGTTCGGGACCCCCTACCCGAGATCCGCCGGTTTTGACACCGACATTGGTGCTTTCATTGAGAGTTCCTCTGTGTCGTCATCATTAGGCTTGATGGCTCCTTCGATCATCAATAGCGATGCAGTCCAGGGTGAGACTTTTCTCCCCGGGCAGATCTTTGTATTCGGCGGCTTCGCACTGCGGGCCAACTCGCTTGGCCATCTGGGGCAGATCGAGAGTTACGCCCCTGGCCACCAGGTCAGGTTTGGAAGCTTAAATTACACGGCCGACATCCGCGGAGACTTGATCTTCGACGCATTCGATCCCCTGCCGAGTACGCCGCACGGTCACGATGAGCATGATTTAGCTCTACACTACTAGGGAAAACCTTATACACAGAATCTTAGCAGCAGCGCGGCATAAAAGCAGGCGCTGCTGCTAAGTAGTAGCAGCGCGGCTACGGAAAGCTCGCTACTGGTGCAAACTTAGCAGTAGCGCGTGACGCTTAAACCGCGCCGCTACAAAAATCCACCGACAGTACACAACGACATAAGTTTACCAGTAGCGCGGTGCTAGGGAGCGCGCTGCTGCTAATGCCATAGTAGCAGCGCGCTTTTTTGTCACCTTGCTGCTGCTAATTTTGAAAATGTGCACAGGTTTGGCCCGTTTAGCAGTAGCGCGTGACAGGAAAGCGCGCTATTGCTACGCTCTTAGCAGCAGCGCGTTTTCTCTCCCGCGCTACTGCTAAGACGCAGGACCCACCACCTTTTCCACCTCCCCCTCCCCATCTCCTCTCCTCCCTTTCCCCTACCCTCCCACATCCTCCCTCTCTCACTCTTCTTCTTCCTCAATACTTCTCCCCCAATTACTCTCCCTCTTCTACCTACCTTTCTCTCTCTTCATTATTCCTAGCTATAACTACACCACCTCCATTAATTCATCTCCTTTCTCTTTTTCCTCCCCCCTCCACTAGTTGAAGTTGTCTCCTCCCAAATTAGCTAGCTAGGTAGATGTAGAATTTAGTTAAGTGGCCTATTTGCCCCCTAACTAGATCTTTCTTTGTCAAGAAGAGCTTTGTGCACTTTTGACCTCCCTACATCATCATCTCCACCGTATGCTCAATCTTGAGATAGAGGTGTGATTAATATTTCATGCTTTTGCAAAACGGAAATATGTTTATGCATGTGTGTGTGATATTTTTATGGAAATTGTGTGTGTGGCATGAGTTGATGCCAAATTGTGCATTTGAGTTGCCTATGTTTTGCCAAAATGTCGATTTATTTCCGTTTCGGCGAATTCCGGGCAAACTCTAGATCTATATATGTCCTACTCTTAAGGAAGGTCATGCCGAATTTTGTATGACTTTGATGAATGCACGCATTTTTATAATCAATTTGTTTATTATTACCGTGCAGAGTTCACGTTGGTCAGTGGAACGATGGTGGACAGGTGGTTGCGGTCGGCGGTGCAGGACATGAAGGAAAATAACCTGACAGAGGTTTTATGTCCGTGTCGAAAATGCAAAGGAACCTGCTCATGACTGGTTTCATGGATGGCTATACTCGATGGATAACTGAAGATGAGGATGACGATGTTGATGATGCCGACGGGGCAGGCAATGATGACACGGGGCAAGACGAAGAGATGATCGATAATGGCGGCGGGGAAGAGGCCGGACATGGCGGCGGAGAAGGTGCCGGACATGGCGGCGGAGAAGGGGCCGGACATGGCGGCGGAGAGAACGACATGGACTCCACGCAGCAGAGTTTGTCGGTACTAAGTTCAATCGTGCGGGACCCTCATGTTCAAGCATTGCTTCGCAAGGAGACGAGTACTGAGAGAGATGCTTCTAGAGAGGAGGCTAAGCTGGAGCAACTGGTGGTAGACTCGACCACTCCATTGTATGATGGTTGCAATCCTGAGGTGACCCGCTTGAGTTTCACGCTCCAAGTGCTGAAGACGAAGGCTAAAAAGAAATGGACCGACACTAGCCTCGATGAGCATCTCAAGTACCGAAAGGATGTTCTTCCCGAGGGTAATCTATGTCCTAGTAGTGTAGATGAGGCCAAGAAGATCGTGTTCCCTCTTGATCTGCCACACGTTAGATACCATGCATGCATCAACGATTGCATAATTTATCGGAAGGAGCACGCGGAAAAAACAAGTTGTCCGGTGTGCAATGCTTCTCGATACAAGAAGGCCGGGAAGAAATGTCCCCAGAAAGTGGTATGGTACTTACCGATCACTCCCCGTCTCCAGAGGTATTTTGTAGATCCCAAGGAAGCAAAGCTAATGCGCTGGCACGCGGAGAGGAAGAAGCCCGACGATGGAGATGATCCAAAGCTGAGACACGTCAAGGATGGAAGCCAGTGGAGAGCGTTGAACAGCTTCTATCGGTATTTTGAATGTGATGCAAGGAACATCGTGCTCGGCACGTGTACCGATGGCATGAATCCGTTTGGCAACTAGAGGACCAACCATAGCACATGGCCCGTGTTTGTATGGATGTACAACCTCCCCCTGGTTGTGCATGAAATCGAAGTACATTCACATGAGCATGCTTATTCAAGGGCCGAAACAACCAGGAAATAATATTAATTTGTATCTGGGGCTACTTCAGGAGGAGTTAGACACGTTATGGAAAACACCGGCCAAGACATGGGACGCCAGCAAAGGCGAGTATTTCAACATGAGAGCCGCGCTGATCACGACAGTGCACGACTATCTTGGTTACGGATATGTGGCAGGCCAGGTGTGCCATGGATATTGCGGATGCACGCGGTGCATGGATGATACGACGTCTCAGCAGCTAACGTCAAGGAAAGATGGCGGGTCTCGGAAAATCGTGTACATGGGGCATCGAAGATGGCTCGAACAGCACGACCCGTGGAGAAACCGTGGAGATCTATTCAATGGTCACGCTGAGCATCGAGGACCTCCACGTAAGCGGAGCGGTGCCGAAATCGATGAGCTGTTGAAAAACTTGAAGGAGTGCCCCACGCTGGGAAATATGATGAGAAAGGCGCCAGAGCTGCTGCTGAAGGTATGGAAGATGAGGTCTGTGTTCTGGGACTTGGAGTACTGGCACAAACTCGATACACCTCATTGCCTTGATCAAATGCATATCTGTAAGAATGTCCTTGAGAGCTTGCTAGCAACACTGATGAACATGCCGGATAAGACCAAGGATGGGCCGAATGTAAGAAAAGACTTGCAAGATTTGGAAATCAGGGAAGATTTGCACATGCCGCCATGTAAAATGTCAGACGAGACAGGGACGGAGACAAAGGAACGGGAGAAGAAGGGCAAGAAAATAAAGAATGAGGATTATTGCCCCCCTTCTTGCTTCACCTTAAGTCAGGCTGAGATCAATCAATTCTTTAAGTGCCTTACCGGAGTCAAAGTTAGTTCCGGTTACTGTGGCAAGATAAGTAGATATCTAGACACGGACAAGAAAAGGTTCAGCGGGATGAAGTCTCATGACTGTCATGTGATGATGACGCAGATATGACCTGTTGCCCTTAGAGGGATAATGGACAAGCACGTCCTTGACACGCTTATTGGTCTCTGTAACTTTTTCGACGTCATCTCTCGAAAGTCGATCAGTGTGAAGCAGCTCCGAAGGCTACAGGAAGAGATCGTTGTGATACTGAATGAGCTTGAGATGTACTTCCCGCCTGCGTTCTTTGACGTGATGGTGCATCTGTGTGTCCATATTGTGGATGACATAATAGACCTGGGGCCGTCATTCTTGCACAACATGATGCCGTTTGAGAGGATGAATGGGATCATCAAAGGATTCGTTCGTAACATGTCCCGTCCGGATGGAAGCATCGTCCAGGGCTATTTGACACAAGAGTGCATCTCTTTCTGTGAGAATTTTCTATATGGCGTAGACCAGCCGCCTGATGTTAGTGTTGGTCTGCCCGTTAACAAGCACGATGGGAGGCTCAAAGGAGAAGGTCACTGCAACGGTCGCAGGGAACTGCACGTGGCATACTCAAATTGACGCAGCGACTTTGACAGAGCAAACTTGGTAGTGCTACAACACCTAGACGAGGTAGATCCTTTCGTGGCACTGCTCAAAGAAATTATCGCAAAGAAGTATCGTGACGGGGGGGTATGCAGGACGGACGCCGAAGTTACTAGAGAGCACAACTCCACTTTCGTGCATTGGTTCAAAGAGCATATTATTGCTAATCCCCCGGAGGTAGCAGTAGCGGTTTCTGCAGAAAACCGCTACAGCTAGTCAAGGTAGCAGTAGCGGTTTCTGCAGAAACCGCTACAGCTAGTCGAGGTAGTAGTAGCGCGTTTTGCGTAAACGCGCTACTGCTACATCCACTTAACCCAAAATTCTCCCTCTCCCTACTTCATCCCGCCTCTTTTCCCCCAAATCCCCACTCTCTCTTCCCCGGCCCCGTCGCACCGCCGCGCACGCCCCCGACCCCGGCGCGCTCGCCCCCGACCCCGCCGCGCCCGGCCCCGGTGCGCTCGGCCCCGACCCCGCCGCCCCCGACGCAGGTGCGCTCGCCCCCGGCACCGGCGCTCGCCCCCGAGCCGTCGGCCCTCGCATCCCTCCTCTGCTTCCTCCCCTCCCAACCTCGGCCGTCGTCGGGCCTGCCTCCTCGCCCTGCACCCTTTGTAAACCACCCCCCTCTCTCTCTCTCTGCTAGCTAGGGTTAATTTACTTAGGTTTTAGTTATGTTAATTAGGTTATCTATTTAGTTATGAATTTATATGCAAATTTGAACTGGACATGTGATATGTGGATATGTCATGTTTCGGACATGTCATGTTTTGGTAAATGATCCGAGTTGCCTATGTTACGCCGGAATGTTGATTCATTTCCGTTCCAGTGAATTTCAGGTGCTCGATATGTCCATTTTTTAGCAAAGGTCATGCAGAAATTTCCCGTGAATAAAGGCATGATTTGTGCTAAATAGTTGGCATATCGAGTGCTAGCACATAGATTTCTTTTTTATCTCATTTCTCATTCATTCATACTTTTAGAAATAAATAAGGACACTTAATCATAGGAAACATGTCGAACAACGAAGAAACTGGGCCTTCTGACCAAGATGTAGATGAGATGGATTATGAGGGTGAACAAGACTACCTTGACTTTTTGACTGCTAAGCAAGGTTTGCATGTCCGCCTCGATGATGGTATTGACGCCGACACCGACATCGACGGCGCCGGCACCGATGGCAGCGCCAAGACCGAAGGGGAAGGTACCGCCGGGGAAGATACCGGCGCCGATGCCGGTACCGAAAAGAGGCATAAGAAGCAGAGGATACGAAAACCTAACAAACTAGGGATTGGACGACTTGTGATCACAAAGATGGCACCTGGCAAGTTTGAGCCGTTAGAGCCGGAAGAACCTCGCAAGTGCTATGGGAACCAAGTAGGATGCATCCTACGGGAATGCGTGAGCATCAATGACGATGACTTAAGGAGTAAAGAACATTTGACGCAGTTGCTCCTAACGAAGTTGCACAAGAGATTCAAGTTCCCCGATCGGGATGATAACATAGAACAACCGTGGGATGATCCGAAGATGAAAAAGATTAACAATCACGCCATGGGCATGTTCAGCAATGATTTGGCCTCCTGGAAATCGAGGGTGAAACGAGCTATTGAGGCTGAGGAACCCCTGTCCAAGATTCTGGAGGAAAATCCGACACTTACGGAAGGGGAGTTGGAAAAGTTCAAGGACCCTTGCGCTACTGAGGACGCCAAGGCTAAGGCTGCGAAATTCAAGAGCCTTCAGCAAAGGAACACGGGGAAGCATCGGCTCGGAAGCCGTGGCTACCTCGGTAAAAGGCCCATATGGGATAAGGAAGACGCGGAACGTGAAGCCGCGGGTCTCCCATACCCCTTCGCGAAGTTCACCAACCCCTTGGAGCATGACTTCATCAGGGCCCGCTACAAGTGGGACAAGGAGAAAAAGGTTTTTTATACGGACAAGATCACGAGGAAATTGATTAGACTACTGGAGAAGCAACACCAGCTTGTAGCCGAAAACCCTACTTCTCCGATGAGGCCCAAGTGGGACACCCCTCTCAACCGGGCCTTGAACAAACTTAAGGGACTCCCTTTGGGCCAGCGGCCGCAATATGGTCGTGTGCACGGCGCTGGAGATGGCTCCACGTGGAAGGTGTTTTACAACGAGGGCCCGGAGGCCAAGAAGCAGAAAAAGAAGTTTAGTCAGGCGGACATCAACGCGAAGGTGAAGCTTGCGGTCGAGAAAAAAGCAGCTGAGGACGCAAAAAAAGCAGCCGAGGACAAATATGAGTTGCTACAGCAGGCAGTCAATGCAGCTGTAACTGCCTGCAGAAATGATTTTGCTACTAATTTGGTTCCAGTTATCATCAACTGGACGAAGGAAAATCCAGACAAGACGGTACACGATTTCCCGTTGCCCAGTTTCGTCGGGAGC
This sequence comes from Triticum urartu, assembly GCF_003073215.2. Classification (NCBI taxonomy): domain Eukaryota; kingdom Viridiplantae; phylum Streptophyta; class Magnoliopsida; order Poales; family Poaceae; genus Triticum; species Triticum urartu. The sequence goes on from NC_053023.1 coordinate 101,844,038, forward strand.
AACTCCATGAACAACAACACCAGCGCACCATCACTTGCTCACGCAACTGGGCCTCCTCTCGCAGCCGCTCCCGCTCATAGCAGCCCGTCCTCAGTCTCTGGCACGCTTGGTGGGCCTTCGTCTTTGGTTGAGCTCGACATCGTCATGGTAATTACATGTCGCACCAACATATATATATATAATATTCCATTTTTGTTGCCTTTCGGATGTTTTACACCACAAACATATGTGTTTGCACGCAAAAGAAACCCCCTGCACCATTCTCTACTTGATCAAAGGCCAGAAGGTGGACGTGGGAAAGGGGATGATAATGGACCCCTTGCAACCCACGTTCCACAACCAGCCGATCCCTGCTGGGCACTTCAGGGTTAGCTTGTCCAGTGTGAAATCGGGGCACGAGGATTTTCCTCCTCCAGTACAGCATGTGGGAGCGGACGACGAGACCCCACCGCGGATTGGAAGCTGCAAGGGTTGGGTGCTGCTATGGCCGAAGAATCTTATTCGTCTGGAGCCGGCCGAGAGCACACCAATAACCACACATCAACAAGCATGTGCGAAGACCACCACCCCGTCTATGCAATTACCAGCTCCTGTAGTGCCGGGTGAGAGCGGCGGACGACATGATGAAGGGGGTGCAATAGTGCTGGCTGATGTAATTTGTCCTGTAGAACAGAGAATGGATGATGAGACGAAGGTCGACCCTATGGATTTCCTCAATACAAACGCGTATGACTGTGACATAGAATTGATGAGTCAACCATATGACGAATCGGGCTATCAGCTTGCTAATGAGGATATGGATGATATGCCCGGGCAGGAAGGTCGTAGAAGGGATTGCAAAAAGTCTCTCTTCATGAAATCCTCAAAGGACACGCCTGAAGATGCCGCCTCAACACAGGCTCAACTGTCCCAGCGCGAGGGTCATACAGTACTTAGCCCGGGAACACTGGGTCAGGGGTTAAGGAAGGGTCTAGAAGGTGTGCCCAAGAAAAAGGAGAGAAAGAGATCGGGGAATATAGCTGCCTCCAAACAAGTCAGAGCACATAGTAGCCAAACGATGCATTCTGAAGAGCGTGTACCCGTGAAAGGTGAGGCCATGTTCCATCTCACGGGCGAGCCGATGCTATCGCTGAAACCACTGGAGGCACTATTAGGGGATCTCAGGAGACTACACGACCATGTGCTGTTGCCTGAGAAAAGCCTACTAGCCTCAAAGGATCCAGGATATCCGACATACGCGGCTCGTGTGCCTGATGGGAAGTGCTATGTCGAGACACGGCCCGCGGAGGTGTTCTTCCTGCGGTTTGACCATATCTTTGAGATGTTTCTGACAAGGCGGCTCGATTTTACAATCGTCCGCCTTTTTGCGCTACATATGAGCTCTGTCATGAACAGTGAAGAAGTCTCGCAAATCTGTGGCGCAGGTCTGTACTACATGCACGAGTCTTTCTTGAGTCTTGGCGACTTTGAGCGTGAAACTGCTAGGGACTACCTCCAAAACTTCATGGTACGGAATAAGGACCGGGAAATTGTCCTCGTGCCTTATCATCCAAAGTAAGTCAGTTTCGAACAACCCTTTCATACATTTCAATCATTCCTTCTCTCTCTATGGGGAATAATTTGAGGTGTCTTTTCCCTGCAGCAACGGGCGCGCTGTCCTTATCGTTCTTTATTCGCAAGTCTCCCGCGCCGTGTATTTTGACCCTTCCAGAGACTACGAGAAAAAATACTACACCCACATAATGAATATTCTAGATGATGCTCCCCAAGGCTTCAGCTTTAGAGGTGGCCACATGCATATCAGGAAACAAAGGAACAAGAAGATGGGTTTCGCGCATAAAACTAACTTCTCCTGCATCCAAGTCCCAAAACCAAGCAAGAAGGATGGATTGTACATCCTCCATCTCATGAATCAGTTCAACACGGATCACCAAAAGCTTCGCATGAGAAGCAGAAATGATGATCATATCCACAAGTGGCTAGAATCTCATGGAGAAGCGGATTATAAACTTAGAGATGACTTCTTTCGCATCCAAAGCGACATTGCGACGATCATCATGAAAGAAGTCGTCGATGAGAAGGGGATGTTCCACCACGGCCCTATATCACGAGCTGACGTCCGAACTCGCATAGGCATGCAACGTCTAGACCTCACGCCGTTCAAGAAGCTAGGGTTCATCCTCGATGATATGGAAGGATGGAACTTCTAGTTATTTATGATGCCGATGATGATGATATGTGTCGGTTGAACTTGTATACTATTTGTAGTGATGCAACTTTGTGATGTCCACGATCCCTGCCGAACTTGCGTAACGCTACTTTGTTAGTTTGCGTACGATGACCTGCGTACCTCTAGTTAATTAATTTGCGTACTGTATGTTGCATCTAGTTGCTAACCCTTTCTTTTTCGGTGTTGTCTAGTATATTTTGTTGCATATATATGATTGTACATCCTCTTCATGAACATGCATCTCTAACAGGTACCTAGTTTCTTGATGGCGAGATGGAACTGCTATGTCATGTACAAAGGGAAGGTTCCGGGGGTGTACAACGAGTGACATGATTGTCAGGCACAAGTGAATGGGTTCTCGGACGCTAGCCATAAAGGCTTCAAAAGTAGACAAGAAGGAGAAGCTAGTTACTTGAGGTTCACGCTAGCGCAAGAGAGGACTCGTAACCGCCATCTCATGTACTGCATAGTTCCGCTCTCACTCATAGTGATAGCTCTTCTCGCGTATACCTTTGTTTAGATGGATGACGTTGTAGTTGCAAGTATTCAAGACTTGCATGTATCGCTATTTTCGAGATGATGACAAGATACCACTTTGTGTTGGATGATGATTATGACGAGACTATTTGTATGTATATGCTATGATTACATTTGTGGTCTCGTAGGCATTTGTATGTGTATCATGATGACATTTGTATGTGCTAAAGATTCTTCTATAAACCCTGTTCAAATACAAAACAAATATGCCGAAAAAACAAAAACTACTAAAATTAGCAGTAGCGAGTGCAGAAAAGTTAGCAGCAGCGCGGTTGTAGCAGTAGCGCGCACAGGGGAAGCGCGCTATAGCTATTAGCAGCAGCGAGGTTCCTTTAAGCGCGCTGCTGCAACACTTGTGTAGCAGTAGCGCGGGTGGACCAGCGCTACTGCTATACGTTAGCTGTAGCGCCTTATTGGTAGCGCGGGTACCCGCGCTGCTGATAGGCCTAAAACCCGCGCTGCTGCTAGCCTTTTCCCTAGTAGTGCTACCATCGAACAGTGTGCAGGAGATCGCACCGGCAACTGCTCCGACCCTCAATTCAGAGCCGATTGCGCCATCCACAGACGGAGGGATAGATCCCGCCACGGAGGCCGCATTCTCACCTGCGATCGAGCCGAGTATTGACCTTACCCTTCACTAGAGCCGTGACGCCAAATTGCTGGATTCTTCCCCGGCCACAGACTCCGAACCGCCTGCGCCCGTGCCTATCGAATCCGACTGAGCGCCGATCATGGAGTTCGCCTCCACGGATATCTTTCAGCACTCGCCCTTCGGCAACATATTGAACTCATTAAAGCCTCTCTCCTTGTCAGGAGAGTCCTGGCCGAACTATGTCCGGCAGGATTGGGACGCGGATGATGAAGAAATTTGCCGCCCACCCACCACCCACTTAGTTGCCACTGTCGACGATTTGACCGACATGCTCGACTTCGACTCCGAAGACATCGACGGCATGGACGACGATGCAGGAGATGAATAGGAACCATTGCCCACAGGGCACTGGACGCCCACTTCATCATATGATGTATACATGGTGGACGCACCCAAAGAAAACAACAACGAAGAGCGGAAGGACGCAACGAAGGGTTGTTCCCTCGAGAAGCAGTCAAAGCGGCGGTGTAAGCGCCGCTCCAAATCCTGCCTCGGTAGAAACAACGATCATATAGACCCAGCGATAGAGCAAGGTGAGCCAGCGGACGACAAACACGGCATTGAACCATCGTCCGACCACGGCAACACGGAGAATCAAACCGAACAACCCAACTCCGTCGAAGATAACAGTCCGGATGACAACACACCGGACAGGCACCCGGGGCAACAGAATAGCCATCAAAGGCTTGTTGCCACTGCGAGGAGTCTGAAAAAGCAGAAGCAAAGGCTCAGGGCCGCACAAGACACACTCAGAATCAGATGGAGTGAAATACTCAACACTGCAGCGAAGTACGACGGTAATCGCCACACCAAGAGCTACCCGAAGCGAAAGCTGCTACCTAAATTCGATGAGGAGGCCTTAGATCCCCCGCAGTCAAAAAACAAAACGGCCATCCAGTCGGATAGAGGACCTCGTGGCCAACATAGAGCAGCAAACGACGCCGCACATAAGCCAGTACGCGATCCACGTGAGGGCTCGCAGAAAAAGGACGGTGCAACCAGATCCATCTACGGGCCACACAAGCGTGCTCCAACACGCAATGCAACACAACAAACATCCCAACACCACGGTACACCCAAATACAAGGGTGCCGCACACCCCCTATGTTTCACCGATGAGGTGTTGGACCATGAATTTCCAGAGGGATTCAAACCCGTAAACATAGAGGCGTACGACGGAATGACAGACCCTGGGGTCTGGATTGAGGACTACATCTTCCATATCCATATGGCTCGAGGAGACGATCTCCACGCCGTCAAGTACTTACCCCTCAACCTCAAAGGGCCAGCTCGGCACTGGCTTAAAAGCCTCCCCGAAAACTGCATTGGAAGCTGGGAAGAGCTCGAAGACGCTTTTCGGGCAAATTTTCAAGGGACCTATGTCCGACCTCCGGATGCGGACGATTTAAGTCATATAACTCAACAGCCCAGAGAGTCAGCCAGAAAGCTTTGGAACATGTTTTTTACTAAAAAGAACCAAATAGTCGACTGTCCGGACGCCGAAGCCTTAGCAGCTTTCAAGCATAGCGTTCGAGACAAATGGCTTGCCAGACACCTCGGCCAAGAAAAGCCAAGAACAATGGCAGAATTAACAAGCCTCATGACCTGCTTTTGCGCGGGCGAGGACAGCTGGTTAGCCCGATGCAGCACCAGCAACCCAAGTACACCCGAAGTTAGGGACGGAAACGGGAAACCACGACGCAGCAAAAACAAGCCCCGGAATAAAGAAGACGACCCGAAGAGCACGGCAGTAATCGCCGGATTCAGAAGCTCTCGGCCAGGTCAGCAAAAGGTGCCCTCCAAAGGCAACAGAGACGAACTGTCCAGCATAAACAAGATTCTGGATAAAATATGCCAGATCCACAACACCCCCGATAAACATGCAAACCATACCCATAGAGAATGTTGGGTCTTCAAGCAGTCCGGCAAGCTCAACGCCGAACATAAGGGGCAGGATACACCAAGTGAGGACGAGGACGAGCCTCGCAAGCAAAGCACTGGGGAACAGAAGAAATTCCCACCAGAAGTCAAAACAATACACGTGTTACACGTGACAAAGGGGAGAAACAAAGCGACACTCCTAGAGACACATGCCCCAGGGCCTATCACCGTGGAGTTCCGCCACTGGTCATCCCAACCAATCACCTTTCACCATCGGGATTACTCGGCGAGTATCCGGCGTGCAGGATGGGCTGCCTTGCTGTTAGACCCGATAATTGACGGATACCACTTCACACGAGTCCTGATGGACAGCGGCAGTAGTTTAAACCTGATATATCAGGACACAGTCCGCAAAATGGGGATAGACCCAACAAAAAATAGCCATAGCAATACTACCTTTAAAGGAGTAACGCCAGTCCCAGAAGCCCATTGCACGGGCTCCCTGCTACTAGAGGTTATATTCGGCTTTCCCGATAACTTCCGCAGCGAAAATTTAACGTTCCACATCGCTCCATTACAAAGTGGCTATCAAGCACTACTCGGACGTGAAGCTTTTGCTCGCTTTAACGCAATACCGCATTACGCTTCTCTCATGCTTAAGATGCCCGGTCCACGTGGCATAATTACAGTAAATGGAAATATTGAGCGCTCCTTGCGCGCGGAAGACCGTGCGGCTGCCTTGGCAGCCGCACACTAAACGGCCCCACCAACTAAAGCATCTGACAGGTCGTTAAGACCACGGACACGGTTGGACGAGTCCGGTACAGCTATATGTAATTGATACAGGTTTGATGGCTATACCCCTATTACAATACAAGGGGCTCAACGTGCGCAAACAAGTGGCAATTTGGCTCAACTTTACTCATTTTGAACTGTATATTGTTTATTTAGTATAACTTACCTTTTGCACGACAACTTTTCAATTAAGTTCCTCTCTTTTTCAGATGACCATCGTGCTACACCCGTCCAGAATACGGCTCAACGGAGACACAGGCGCAGACGTGCAGCAGGGACCCGTTCCAAGGATTATTTTTAGATTAAGACCCTGCGCAAACCTTTTTTACTGTCTCTTGTTGATACACATCCCTCGGATTCTCAGTACAATTGAGAAGGATGCTGACGTATTGGCATGTGTCCATGTTAGAATATTACACGTACCTGGACACCAGGGGCTTATTACAAAGGGCACTGTTTAGGCCCGGTTTACATCATAAAGACCGAATACCTTAGGGAGTGTTCGGCGTCGCGAGTTTGGCCTTATATGCATCAGCTCCGAATCATGTCTTTGGTCAAATGTTGGGTTTGCCCGGCTCCTGTGTTTTGCTGTCTTACGTTCCGCTCTATTGGCTAAGGCGACACCAGGATAACTACTACGACTGTGCCCTGGTTCATCCGGACGAGCACCTCAGTAGAGAAAGCCGAAAACTAACTGTCATGATATAGCGTGAGACTGGTCAACCACTCGATGACCTAGCGGAATCTTCGGGATTCCTCCGCCTTAACGAAGGGCCGTTTCCCAGCCAGGCATGTACGTGCCCCGAATCCGGATGAGCGCGAAGCCACCAGGGGCTATATAGTAGCCCCACTGTCAAACTCCTCTGGCTAGTGAAAGTGTTAAAGCATTATAGTCCGATTGCCTAGTTCGCTGTGCTATCACCTCCTTAATGGACCATGACGTTGGATCAAGTGTGAACATGCATCTTCTGCGAACACCCCCGCATTATATGCGTGGGGGCTGAAGCCGACGACTGCCATCTTTCAGGTTATATACATATATACATAAACGGCCGCACAGGAGGCATCATAGTACTTTCGACCAAAAGTATAAATACAGCCTTGATAAATTCAATAAAACATTGTTTTTACAATGGGAATACATGTCACTTAAACATAATATTCTTCGAGCACTGAGCATCTATCAAACAAGCGCCTTCAAGAACTTCTTCAAAGTAGTGCTCGGCGGCCACTCGGCATATGGCCGAACCCTGTGCCGCAACAGTGGTGGCATCCATCTCCGCCCAGTATGTTTTGACACGGGCAAGGGCCATCCGTGAGCCCTCTATGCACGCCGACCTCTTTACAGCATCGATGCGTGGCACAGCACCAAGGAATTGTCGCACTAAGCTAAAGTAGCTATTCGGCCTTCGCCCTCCTGGCCACAGATGATCCACAACGGACCTCATGGCAAGTTCGGATAATCTATGGAGCTCGGCCCAACCGGTCAATCGCTCATTCAGCAATAGCGGACGGACTGGAGCGTGAAACTGTGACCAGAACAGCTTCTCCTCTTCAGGACCTTTCTGATCCTTGAAGTACTCGGCCGCATCAGCAGCACTTGCAGCCAAATCCATGTACTCGTCCGCAGAACTCCATAGCCGGTCTAGAGGAGCATATTTTGGATCTCCGAACTTAGTCCGCAACAAGAAGGGCTTCCCAGAAACGATATCCGCAGCTTGATTCAGCTCCTCCTTCGTCGCTCCAATTTTGGAGCGGGCTTCCTTGGCAGCCACCCGGGCCTTCTCCAGGTTCGTCGCCTTCGCCCGGTTTTCTTCTTCAAGAAGCCGGTAACGGTCAGCAGCATCTTTTAACTCCACGGCCATCTTGGCAATTTTTTCTTTGCTCTTGCAATGTGCGGCCTGTTCGGCCCTTAAACCCTCGGCCGCCATTAAAGCGGCCGCATTGCTGCTCCTTGCGTGCTCCTTGGCTCGGGCAAGCTCCGCCCGAAGGGTCTCCATGGTCGTAGCTCCATCTGCAGTCACAACATATTAAAGATACTGGCATCATGCTGCTCTTACTATGTGACGATCACCAGAAAAATCACTGACCCTGTGCCTCGTCAAGCCGCTTGTTGACAAGAACGATGTCGGCATCTGCCGCATCCAGCTGCCGCTTTAACTCGACAAACCAATTAGTCCGGCTAGCCACCGGAGCTTCCACCACCTGCACATAAAGGCAGTCTGGTTATTACCTGGGACTATAATCCTTTGTTTGCCACAGTTTTCGACGACAACCAGAGTCTCAGGCGCTACTATCTACACAGGGCACATCTAAAAATGTGCGGTACTGTCAAAAGTGTACATCATTTCACTTACCTCAAAACCAGTCAGTAGACTCATAAAGGCTTCATGCAACCCGCTTTCGGCAGACGAAATCCTTTCAGTCATCGTACCCATTAATGTGCGGTGCTCTTCTGAGATAGCCGCTCGCTCCAGAAGATCCCTCGGTACGTCCGACCGCATACCAGACGGTGCCGGACTCTTTTGATTGCTCTCGTCGAGAGCCGGATACTAAAGACTTCGGGTGGCCATAGGATTACCTTCTGGCCTTGCCGGATCAGTAGAAACCCTCCGCGGCGACACCTCGGGGTCGCCCGCTTCGTGAGGCGGTGTGGCAGGGGGAGGCGTTTCGCTCTCCATCATCTCCAGAAGAAGATCCCCCGAAGATGAGCTCTGCTGAGAAGGGCTAAGATCCGAACTATGAGATAAATGCTTCGATTATTTTCCTCAGAAGTAGAGCAAGATATTTTTGTTATTAAGTACCCCTTTTACTTACAGCTCGGTGGAGGGCAGGTCCCCTTGAGGGCATAGTATGACCAGGGTATCCCCCAGGGCAGGACCCTCCGGTGGAGATTTCTTCCCCCGTTTGGAGACCATTGTCTCCGGGTCTTCGGAGGCGGTTCTCTTCCTTCCCTGGGGAGAGGAAGTTTCAGTTCCTCCTCCCGGCTAATCTCCTTCATGGAGGCGCTAGCCTCTTTGCTTCCCCCCTTTATCCTCTCCTGAGGGTGCTTGATAAGGTGCGATCTCCAGCATCCTCGTTAGCACGGGATTTGGTGAGGTCTCAGGAGGGGGGCCGGACACCTGATCAACTTTGCCTTCGCTATCCAATCCTGGACCAAGAGCGGTTTTTATTATTTAGGGCAACATTGCTATAAATAAAACGGACGGTGTGTTCGGATGTGGGGCTACTTACTTGGGTATCCGGGTGATTGCAGCTCAGACCTGCATCCTCGGTGATGTCCGGACACATTATTTGTGGTCCGAAGAACAATTTGTACATCTCTTCGTGCGTCATGCCGAGGAAATGTTGGATAGCTCGCAGTCCTTCCGGGTTGAATTCCCACATGTGAAGGGGCCAGCATTTGCAAGCCTGGACTTGACGGACTAACATAACTTGCACTACCATCACCAGACTGATATCTCTCTCAAAGAGATCTCAGATGCGGCTTTGCAGTATTGACACGTCCTTGGCTGGACCCCAGCTCAGCCCCTTGCTGATCCATGACATCAGTTGTGGTGGGGGCGTGAGCGGAAGGCGGGGCAGCTACCCACTTGGCACTTCGGGGAGCTGTGATGTAAAACCACTCCCGCTGCCACAATCCGGACACCTCTGGGAAGTAACCCTCAGGCCATGGAGCGTCAGCAATTTTGCTTATTGAAGCGCCTCCGCACGCTGCGTGCTGCCCCTCGATCATCTTCGGCTTCACATTGAAGGTCTTGAGCCACAGGCCGAAGTGAGGGGTAATGCGGAGGAAGGCCTCACATACGACAATAAACATCGAGATGTGAAGAAGGGAATCCGGGGCCAGATCGTGAAAATCTAGCCCGTAATAGAACATAAGACCCCTAACAAAGGGATCCAGAGCGAGGCCTAGTCCTCGGAGGAAGTGGGAGACGAACACGACAATCTCGTTGGTTTCGGGAGTAGGGACAACCTGCCCTCGGGCAGGCAGCCGATGCGAAATTTCGGCGGTCAGATATCCGGCCTCCCTCAACTTCTTGATGTCCTCCTCTATGATAGAGGAAGGCATCCACCGACCTTGAAGGTTGGATCCGGACAAAGTTGAAGGTACGAAGCGCCTAAACCTGAGCTTTGGGTGTTGGAACTCGATGCGAGAGGCGGATTCAATTAAGATCAAGAGGAAAAGGCCTTGTCCCCTTTATAAAGAGGGTGAATATCAAGCATCCTCCTCGTGGCCGTTTGGGAGTTGCCTAAGATTTAGGAGTCCTACTAATAGGCGCGGTTGGGTTACCCACGTCCGTATTAATGGGAATCCCGTAATAAGGGGACACAATCTCTGCTTCGACAAGACGTGCCAAGGAAACCGCCTCGCGAAACACGCTGAGATAGGTTATGAAAAACGATTCGAATAAAGACCTGGTTGTGGTGTGATGTCACACTACGGGGTACGTCAGCAGATTAGATTTGTGTAAATATTGTTCCCTCTACGGTGGTATGTGGAACTAATTTTGCAGAGCAGGACACGATCCTCGTGTTCAAAATCTTCTATGAAGTATTCGGAGGAGGAACCCGCATTGCTATGCCGAAGACAATCTGCGCGCCGGACTCATCGTCATTGAAGCCTGGTTCAGGGGCTACTCAGGGAGTCCTGGATTAGGGAGTATCCGGACAGCCAGATTATATCCTTTGGTCGGATTGTTGGACTATGAAGATACAAGATTGAAGACTTCGTCCCGTGTCCGGATGGGACTCTCCTTGGCGTGGAAGGCAAGCTTGGCAATATGGATATGTAGATCTCCTTCCTTGTAACCGAATCTGTGTAACCCTAACCCCCTCCGGTGTCTATATAAACCGGAGGGTTTTAGTCCGTAGGACAACAGACAATCATACCATAGGCTAGCTTCTAGGGTTTAGCGTCTCTGATCTCGTGGTAGATCAACTCTTGTACTACTCATATTATCAAGATCAATCAAGTAGGACGTAGGGTTTTACCTCCATCAAGAGGGCCTGAACTTGGGTAAAACATCGTGTCCCCTACCTCCTGTTACCATCTGCCTTAGACGCACAGTTCGGGACCCCCTACCCGAGATCCGCCGGTTTTGACACCGACAGCCGATTTACTGCGAAGATAGGATATATATATATATATATATATATACAGTAAAATAATTGCAGCATTGTGAATAAGAAAAAACCTAGACTATACAATAAAGAAATTATGTTATATTACATCCACTGGGCATCAAAGTTCGCTAATATGGTAATAAAGCACAAGCAGACAGCAGATTACATACACTGGGCATCAAAGATAGCCACCAGTGCAAATAAATATGCCGACAAAATAATATACAAAACCGACAACACTTCAATAGAGTTCAAGAAAGCTTAGCCCTGCTCGGGAGCTGCAGCGCAAGCAGCTGAGTAAGCTGATGAGACTGCACTTGTTTGACACTTATATCCTCCTCACTCTGAAAGATAAACAAGCAGACATATGACAGGTTTTGCACATATAAGTATCAGTGCTGACAATTCATCACATTTCTTACTGAGGAATAAAGTCACACAGTTTAAAATTGCATTAACACAATATGGTATTGTTCAGGTTAAGACATGGCAGGAAATGACGTTGTGAAGGAGTTGGTAGCTTCACGACACCACTGGATTACAGATCAAGAACTCATAAGTATCAATGGTTAGTGTGCAGTCAATTTATCCCATTTCAGATTGGAAAATAAAGAGACGGTTTAAATAATAGTACAATGATATGACATTGTTCATAGTTGAGACATTGTAGAATATGACATTGTAATGTAGTGGGTAGGTACACCACACCACTGGATTACGGAACAAGAACAGAAGCATACATGCAGTGCAAAAGAAGATCACTTGCTATGTATAGTTTAATTTACATGGTATGAAGAAGGAAGTTGGTTGTACAACTGAAAACTTAAATTGAGAAGGACAAACTATTGTTTATGAACTACATAATAAACTTTAAACATGCAATTTGATGCAAACACTAAAAATAAACAACTGTTGCAGTCATGTCTAACAAAATATACACAACAAACTTTGAAGGCATGAGAAGGAGAAACTTACATTATTGGTGTAGACAACCTCTATAAAGCCCTTGTCCATGCTGATGGGGGGGCAATTCAAGAAGTTTACCACAAAATCTTCTTCATAAGCATTGCCTTTATTCTACATTTTGTTAAGAGTAAATATAGATGTGATAATATAACAAAAAATGGAGAATATTTAAGATAAGATGAAGAGTGATGCAACATAACCAAGTAGCTATAAATGTAAGTGCAGCGATACAGGCAAGAGGTACAACAGAGAGCAATGCAGAGCTAAATTTCTTGAGTACCATCGGTGTTATCCAACCTTATAATAAGAGTAAATATAGATATGATGTGTAGAAAATGGAAGGCAAGGGAAAATAAGCTGCAGAGTGATGGTACATGAACAACTACCTGTCAATATAAGTACACTGATAAAGGACAGTAGGTACTTACAAGAACAATGCAGATCTAAAAAATTTCATTGGCATTGGATATATTCTACACTAATGTAACCTTTCATACACATAAGATAATTTGGAGCGAACAATTGATAAGCAAGCTATCATGCATACTGCTGTCACATAATGAACCAGGTACGAATGCAAGTACAGTGATATAGGACAACACGTACTAACAATAGCAAAGTAGCGGGCAACATATTTGTGATATCATGTCGTCCTTTTCAAACCCAAATTCTTCTTCGAGCAGATTTCCTGCAAAAAAGATCTATAAGGCTCATGCGGAAAAGTAGAAGTTCAAATTGTCATGTGATATCATAGATAGTACCTCATCCTGGGAATGACACCAGTGCATAATAAGGTTTTTCCATTCAATGTCTTCTAAATTTAGCTCAGGAGACTTGATGTCGCTTTAAGCTACGTTGGTATTTCCCCAAAGAGGACGGGATGATGCAGCCCAGCGGCGGTAGGTATTTCCCTCAAATATGAAACCAAGGTTATCGAACCAGTAGGAGAATGATCTCTACTATGCAACTTTATTCTTGCAGACACGTGTTGGGCCTCCAAGCGCAGAGTTTTGTAGGACAGTAGCAATTTTCCCTCAAGTGGATGACCTAAGGTTTATCAATCCGTGAGAGGTGTAGGATGAAGATGGTCTCTCTCAAACGACCCTGCAACCAAATACAAGAAATCTCTTGTGTCCCCAACACACCCAATACAATGGAAAATTGTATAGGTGCACTAGTTTGGCGAAGAGATGGTGATAAAAGTGTAATACGGATGGTAGAAATATATATTTATAATCTGAATAAATAAAAACAGCAAGGTAGCAAATAGTAAACATGCACAAAACGGTATTTCAATGCTTGAAAACAAGGCCTAGGGTCCGTACTTTAAATAGTGCAATCTCTCAACAGTGGTAACATAGTTGGATCATATGATTATCCCTCAAAGTGCAATAAAGAATCACTCCCGAGTTCCTATTAGCGGAGAACAAAAGGTAGAAATTGTTTGTAGGGTACGAAACCACCTCAAAGCTATTCTTTCCGTTCGATCTATTCAAGAGATCGTACTAAAATAACACAAAGCTATTATTTCCGTTTGATTTATTCTAGATTTCCTACTAGAATAACACCAAGAAAATTCATATTCATAATACTCAATCCACACAAAGAACTACAAGGAGACCCCAAAGTTTCTATCGGAGAAAAGATAATAAAAACGTGCATCAACCCTTATGAAAAGATTACCCCAATATCACCGCGGGAATCCACAAGTTGAGTGACATAATGTATATCAAGTGAATCAATAAGATATCCCAATTTCACCTCAAGTATTCATACTGCAAGACATACATCATGTGTTCCCAAATCTGAACATTCAATCCGACATGACAAAACTTAAAAGGGTAAAGATTCAATTCATCACAATAAGAGTATAGAGGGGAGAAACATCATATGATCCGACTATATAAACAAAGCCCATGATATAGATCACGAGAGGGAGAGAGAGAGAGATTACTCACATAGCTACTGGTACAAACCCTCAGCCCCGAGGGTGGACTACTCCCTCCTTATTGTAGTGGCCACCGGGACGATGAAGATGGCCACCGGAGATGATTCCCCCCACCGGCAGGGTGCCGGAACGGGTTTAGATTGGTTTTCGGTGGCTACGGAGCCCTGCGGCGGCAGAACATCTGATCTAGCTTTATTTCTGATGGTTTCTCTATTTATAGGATTTTTGGCGTCTGTTTCACGCGAAGATGGGCCTCGAGGTGAGCACAACCCTCCAGGGCAAGCCAGGCGCACCCTGGTGGGTTGTGCCCTCCCCGTGGCTCTTCTGGCCCTCCCACGAAGCTTCGGGGGTCTCTTTTGTTCCAAAAAAATCGTCAAAAAGTTTCTTCTCATTTGGAGAACTTTCATTTCTTCTCAAAAAACAACACCACGGTAGTTCTGCTGAAAATAGGGTCAGTCCGGGTTAGTTCCATGCAAATCATACCAAAACCATATAAAATTGTTGTAAACATGGCATGAATACTTCGTAAACTATAGGTACGTTGGAGACGTATCAGGATCCCCAAGCTTAATTCCTACTCGTCCTCGAGTAGGTAAATGATAAAAGAAATAATTTACGAAGTGTGAATGCTAGCAGAGTGCATAAGTTTGATCAATGTTAATTTCAATCACTTTTACTAGCATCATAACAACAACTCTTTCTCATAAAACTTATCATGATAAAGTAGCAATTTAAAATGGACTTTTTGTTGTGGAATGCTACCTATCATATTCATCATATACTCTTTTGTTTTGTAGCATGGACATTTGGACTTGAATGATTCAAAGTAATAGTCTAATTTGACATGAGGACATCAATACTCAAGCATATCACCAAGAAACCATGTCTTTAGAAATATCAACGCTAAAAATAAGTTATCCCTAGCCCATCATGCTCAATCATTGATCCATTAATGAAACACACTCGCATATTAACTACACCCAATGCTCAAGTACGATCATAGTGCCCCCTAGTTGGAGCTTATAAGAGAAGATGGAGACTCAAATTGAAAATAAAAATTGCATAAAGTAAAAGAAAGGCCCTTCCTGGAGGGAAGTAGGGATTTGTAGAGATGCCAGAGCCCACAGAGAAAATTGAGAGATAAAAAAAATTTGAGAGGCATACTTTTCCCACCAACAAAAAGGACTTAGAGCTCCCAGCACTTTCCATGCTAGATATATCATAGGCAGTTCCCAAACAGAAAATAAAGTTTATTTCTTTTGCCACCATATTTTCACTTTCCATGGCTAACCGTATCCACGAGTGCCCTCCATACCAACACTTTCCAAGGAATTTATTATTTGACAACATAAAGTAAATTCATTTTTTCATTTCGGGTCTGGGCATCCCTAATACCTTTGCCTTACTCTCGTGCAATGACAAGTGAATAAACACTCATCGTGAGAATAACACATCTAGCATGGAAAATATTGGCCACCCCTCACTGCCTCGTGAGCGGTACGAGCACACAAAAGAGACAGTTATTTTGAAAATTAGAGATGGCACATACAAATTTTCTTAGAACGGCAAAAGAATACCGCATATAGGTAGGTATAGTGGACTCATGTGGCAAAACTGGTTTAAAGGATTTTGGATGCAAAATGAAGGCTAGCGAAAGATTGAGAAGCGACCAACCATGAAATAAATAATCTCATAAGCGAGCATTGAGCATAATTAATACCGAATAATGCAGCACAAGTAGGATGTAATTTCATTGCACAACTATTGACTTTCGTGCTTGCATAGGGAATCACAAACCTTAACACCAATATTCTTAATAAAGCATAATTACTCACCAACATGGCTCACATATCACATCATCATATCTCAAAACTATTACAAGGAATCAAGTTTATTTTGTCCAATGATCTTCATGAAAGTTTTTATTATATCCTTCTTGGATATCTATCACTTTGGGACTAATTTTCATGTGTTGCTTTTGAAAAGCTCAAATAAATATACGTGAAGAACATGAGCATAATATTTCTTTCTCTCAAATTAATATAAGTGAAGCAAGAGAGAATTTCTACAAAAATACTAAAGCACACTGTGCTCAAAAAGATATAAGTGAAGCACTAGAGCAATCCCATAGAAAAGAGCTTCGTGGACGGGATGTGAATGCCGCTTACTTAGCCTCCCTGGCAACTATTTGAGGACTCTATTTTATTTAAAAACTTACAGATCTAAGTAATTTATTAAGATAGCAAGCAAAACAAAATAAAATGAAATTTTAAGAATAGCACAACTCATGTGAAGAAGCAAAAACTTAGGCTCAACCGATACTAACCGATAATTGTTGAAGAAGAAAGGTGGGATGCCTACCAGGGCATCCCCAAGCTTAGATGCTTGAGACTTCTTGAAATATTATCTTGGGATGCCTTGGGCATCCCCAAGCTTGAGCTTTTGTTGTCGGATTCCGGGCTCCGCAAAACCCTTAAGATTCGAACACAGGGGCGTGATGAAGATCTCTCCCACTACACGTCTACCTAGCGCCCCGCTCTTCTCCTGGTTGTGGGAATGGAATGCAAGCAAGCAAACAAGTAGAGCACACAAGAGTTTACCTAGGTTCAGGCCACCTTGCGGTGTAAAACCCTACGTCCTGCTTTAGTGGATTGGCCTCGCAAGGGCTCAAGTATGAACAAGTATAGTGGTTTCCTGAGCTCAGGAGGCGAGCTCAAGAGGGGTGAGGAAGCGGATGTTCTTGCTCCTTTGCTATGCTAAGTCCCAATGGGTTGGTCCCTGCCCTATGCTAGGAACCCTAGCTACTTATATAGACGGCCAGGGTCCTCTTCCCCCGAAATGTTTAGGCGCGAAGGGAATCCCACAACGGCCATTTGACCGGGAACACAAGGACGCTCCTATCCTGACAAAAGGTGGTCTTCCCCTGCAAAGAGGGCAGGCGGTGAGGCGGTGGTGGGCTCGGCAATGACATCCTTCCTGCCGTCCTTGCGGTCTTCGGTCTTGTTGCACCAAAGGGGAAACCTTTGTCTCGCCCCTCGAGAACCTGCGCCTGCACGGTCTCCTTTGCACCGATATGGAAACTGCGCCAGCTGGCGTGCGCTGGCGCGCGCTGGCATGGTTCGTCATGGCTTGCGTCACTGCCTCCTCCTGAGGCAGCCCTTGCCTTGAGATCTCCGCCCTCCCGAAGCAGCCTAGCTGAGGCCACTCTTGGGAGAGGTCTTGGTTGCCCCTCTGCTGCAGCCTAGGTGAGGCCGCTCCCTGAGGAGGTCTTGGTCGTTCTCCTTGCTAGGGTTGGCCCCCTCGCAAGGGTCTTGAGCAGCTGGGCGATCAGCTGGGCCCTATCGGGCCGTACCAGGGACGTGACGTGGGCCGCAGATAGGCAAGTCTGGGTACCCTGGTTCCCAGTACGCTGATAGTAGCCCCCGGGCCCAAGGCGCACGCGGAGTTGGCTTCTGGGTGAAGCCTGGCCGAGGACGAAGCGTCGCGGGCCCCAAAGTCTGCGGGCCAGGCTGGTGCGTGACAGTTGGATGGGACATGATGACTCCACTCCCCACGCAGCCTTGGTAACCGTGTGGCTTGACAAAAGAGACTGTCTTCGCCGCACAGGGGTTATTGCTCCCCTTCCTTCTTGCTCAGATCCCCTTCTCCTCCGCCTCCAATCTTCTCGGATCCCTTACCTTCCACGATGGCTTCGGCAATGGCGAAGAAGGGCAAGGGCGCCGCGCAAGCGTTCGGGCCTGGTTCCTCTCCCGTGGCGGCGCTCGAGGAGTCTTCTGTCACCACGGAGGGGGGTTATGCGGAAGTCCAGTCCTTCCTGTCAAGCGAGCACAACGACCATGGCCCGACGAAGATCCTAGTCAGGTCGGCTACTGCGCCGGCCTTGACGACGACCTGCTACCCCTTCTTCCTCCACAGCATCTCCGTTGGGCTTGTGCCGCCCTTCTCCGAATTCTTTTACGCGATCTTGGACCACTACCAGGTGCACGCCCTTCATATCCAGCCTCGCTCCCTCCTCGTCTTGTTGCTGTTCGCCTTCTATTGCGAGGCGTTCATGGGGGTGAGGCCGACTATCGCCCTCTTCCGCCACCTCTTCGCCGTCCAGCTGTACGAGGAGGGCCCGTGCTCGGCGTGCATCTCCTTCGTCTTTCAGCGCAAGGGCTGCCGGTTGATGAAAGCGGGGAAGAAGATAGACACCCATCGGAAGAGATGGGTCTATCTGGATGCTCAGCGCATGCACCCATTGCTTGCGGTGCCTACTGCCCGTCCACGGAAGCGCGCCTGCTGGAGCCATGTGAAGATTACTGATCCCAAGGCTGGGCCTGTCTGGGCAAGGATTGAGGCTGATATGGCCTCGAGGCTCGAGGGGGGACAGATCGTGAAGTTCTTGAGGCAGCGCCTGGCGCCACTCCAGGCGCACTCGCGTCCCATGTGGGAGCTGATGGGGGATGGCGACAAGCTCCGACTATGCTCTAGGATGCTACCCTCTTCTGATCTGGACCTCACCTCAAGCATTCTCCTGGAGACGATGCCTACGGACCTTCCGGTGGCCCACATGCCGCTGTACCATCGTCCTGACAAGGCCGAGCAGTTGGAGGCCGTGTCGGGCTATGTCGAGGTGGCCGTGCTTGCTCCGGCCACGGTTGATGTGTCTTCTGGTGCCGAAGAGGAGAGCGAGGAGGAGGAAGACTCTAAGAAAGCCCTCGGGGACCTGGACCTGAATCTTGATGACGCATCCTCCGCAGAATCCGTTGAGGAGCTGCTGCCGAGGGCTGGAGTCGCTGGGCAGCCCAAGGCCGTCACCCCGCATCGATCTAGATGCTCTTCGTCCGAAGGGGGCGACGCAGCGACTCCCGGGCAGAGCTCTTCCCCGGCAAGGCCAGCGGCCACTGTTGTGCCCAAATCTTTGGCCTCACGTCTCGCCAACGTTTGGGGCAGTGGCGTGCCCCCGGCGAAGGAAGCCGCTGCCGATCTGCTTGCAAAGAGGAGGGCGCGCCAGGCCTCTGACGCGCGGGTGCAGGTTCTTCCATTATTCTATTGCCCGTTATGCTTCTGAGGTGCATTTCTTGATGCAGTAGCATTGGCGGCGTGTTGAAGAAGATGAAGGGACGGGCCACTTCTCGAAGTCCCGCCCCTCCTGCTGCTGCTGCCGCTGCCGCCGTGGTGCCACACGCCCCAGCCAGCCAAACTGCTGAGCGTGTGGTGGTGATGCCTCCAGTGGACTCCGCTGTAGCTCCTCGCGAGGGCCAGGTGACCCCTACTCCCGCCGTGCCAGCGAAGGGACCGGGAGCCCCCAAGCTCTCACCCAAGCAGGCGGTCGTGGTGGCGCTCCCTCGTCAGCAGGTGAGGTCTGGTCCCGAGGCCTTGGAGGCGGCCTTCGCTGCGCTGAACCAGCTCCACGTTGTCTTTCGGGACGGTGATGACCGTGCGGTGGACGCCCACTTGGGCCTACTCTCTAGGTGGCTGCAAGCGGAGGAGTCTGTGCGGGCCACCTGGAGTCAGGCTTCGGCGGCCATCACCGAGGATCGGGAGGAGGATGCCTCGGCTGCACGGGCGCGGGAGACCGCGGAAGCCCAGGCAGCGTCCTCCGAGAAGCGTCGTCAGGAGGCGGAAGATGAACTTAAGACCCTCCATGAGGAGAGCGCGAAGCACGCCCTGGAGCTTGAGTGGTTGGAGAAGGAGCTCCCGGGCGAGAAGGCCGAGACATCATGGTTGCAGGAGGAGCAGCTCGTCGACCGCGCAAGCCTGGAGAAGCTGAAGACAGAGGCCGAGGAAGCCAAGGCGTCCCAAACCAAGCGCGAGGGCGAGCTAAAGGATAGGGAGGACGCCCTCGCAGCCTCGAAGAAGACGTGACGGTGGGCCGTGAGGCCCTCGCTGCCTTCGAGCTCGAGGCCCGCAGGCTGCTGCAGATCACCTACGGGGAGGGGTTCGAAGAGCCGCTGGCCACCCCGGAGGATGGCGCCACCGGGCTCCTAGCTGCGCTCGTGAAGGCCCTGGGCGACGTGACATCTACAATCGGTCAGTTAGCTGATACCGAGGGCCGATCGCTTCTTACCTCTGCCTTGGCGCAGGTGTGCGGCCATCTCTTCCTTCGTGACCACAACTTCGACCTGGCCACGCTATCCCAGCCACTGGCCGCGAGCCTGGGGGGGCGCGGCTGCTGAGTGTGTGGTGGAGAAGGTCAAAGAGCTGGCGGAGGCGTTCCTTCCGGCTGCTGCTGATGCGTCTGAAGAGGCGGAAGCTGATGCCGGCGCGTCCGGCGATGCCTGACCTGTTCCTGCTGAGGAGAATACGAGTGCCTCGGGGAGGCGTGAGACTTGTTTGAGTTTGATGAACTTGAGCTTATTGTAATAGCTAGGCTTTGAATTCTGTGATTTCCGTGCTTGCTTCCATTCATGTTTGCTTAAGTGCTCTGCGTCGGCAGGGCCCAATCCCGCACATACATCGATCGCCATTGAGCCCTCCGGGTCACCAGGGCAGGCTCAAGGAATGAGGGGCTACGTGACTAGTGAGGCCCCTGGGTCGCAATGCCCAGGGGTCCCCCTTAACGCTCAAGCGACCAGTTTGCGTTCTGCGTCGGCAGGGCCCAGCCCCGCGCATACCTCGACCGCCGTTGAGCACTGGGCCCAAGGAGTGAGGCGCTACGTGACTAGTGAGGCCCCTGGGTCGCGATGCCCAGGGGTCCCCCTTGACATACGAACGGCTCTCGTGAGGGAGAATGAGCACCATACCTAGCTCGCGAGCCTTCGCCTAGGATGGGGGCGCGAGAAAGCCAGGTGTCTGGGCACCTGGTAGGGTGGCGTCTGCCAGGTGTGACTTGAGCACAGCCCCCGTGCCTAGCCCCCCTCGCGGTACCCTTCCAAGGAGAAGCTGTGAGCGTCATGAGCTGAAAAGCTCCCTGAGGTTGGTGCAACCGCTGGGGGGCCGCCCTCAGTTGTTTATAACTAGTGCGGAGCATAGAGCTAGCACACTTGCGCGGAGTGTGGGCATAACCACTCCTCGGTCGTATCGGCCAGCGCGGAGCTTGGTGCTTCCACTGGTTCGTGGGCACAACCGCTCATCGGTCTTGCCAGCGCGGAGCTAAGCACTTCCACTGGATCGTGGGAGGGGAGCCTCCCACCGGGAGAGACTCCCGGGTGTGTACAGCCCGTCCAGACACGTGGCTTGCACGGCGGGACAGCCCGGGTGTATATGGGCCCTCCTCAGGACGAGCTGAACGACTCTGAGGAAGTTCTCGCGAGCTTACGCATCACTCACGACACCCTACCCTATGGCGGGTTGTGCCTGAGGCGGGTTGCGCCTAAGTCTTCTTCTGCAAAATGTGAAAAGAGATGGGTTGCCTAGACCTGCGCCGAATGCATCTCCAGAGGGCATTGCATGAGAAGGCCGTGGGACCAACGACCCCAGGAGGTGACGTTAGCGGGACCGGCCCGTAAGACAGAGCTCAGCCGCTGGATTTATCGACGCTGCAGGGACGGACCCGAGCACAGACGTCGTGCCCAGTCTTCTCATGCTATAGTGTAATGGCCTGGCTTATTAGGGATGATAGACTACTCATATTAATAAGGAATTCCTTCTTTTCCGGGAGCCCATTCGCACAGAACTCCAAAGTTAAGCGTGCTCAACTTGGAGTAGTGTCAGGATGGGTGACCGACCGGGAAGTTGCTCCTGGGTGCGCATGAGTGAGGACAAAGTGCGCAGAAAAGACTAGTATTGATCTGTGGGGCCAGTCTAGATCCCGCCAGGAGTAACGACCACCGGCGGGTGTGTCCGGGGCGTTACATATAGTCCAAAAGATAAACAACCAGCGCGCGGTTCCCGCGGGAGCGAGGCACCTGCCACGGGCCCCTACTTACCCACCAACAATTAGCCCATGCGAGAACAAGGCGCCAAGGACCACGGGAGGTGACGTCACGGGAATGGCTCGCGAGACAGAGCTCAGCCCTTGGGTTTAGCGACGCTGCAGGGACGGACCCGAGCACAGACGCCGTGCCAGTCCTTAATCATGGGGCGGTCGCGGGTGGGCTCACAAGGGCTCATGACCTTAGTGGCGGTGAGGGTGCCAACCATATAGATAATGCGAAAGGAAGCAACCAGTTCAGATTCATGCGCAAAAAGAGACAGCTGTGGGGGTAAGCCCCCAGCAGCTCGAGGATGATGTAGCCCGAGGGGCGCCCTCGACGGAATACCTGAGACATCATGTGGTACTTGCCGCTGAAGAGGAGTTGGGGTAGCTGGAATGCGAGCCATGCAGGTTGCTCCTGAGGAGAGCCGAGCTCCCAAGGCCCAGGGGCTCCGGAGGCCCTCAGCAATCACGGGGGTCCTGGTCCTGCTCCGTCAGGACCGCCTGCCGCTGAGCCTCCTGAGCCCCCACGGCCTGTTGTATGAAGTGCTGGTATGTGGCGGCTGCGTTGCAGAGGCCAGAGGGGAAGGCAGTCCTCCAGCCGTCCTCCATTGGCTGGAAGAGGCCTTGGGCGGCAGCCCTGTTGAGGCTCAGTATGTCGATGCAGACGCGAAACTTGTTGCTTGGGTCTTGAGTAGGTGGGTAAGGTTCCTTGGTAGCTTGGTCGATGGGGTCCTGAGCCCCCAGCATTATGAGGCTCACGCTGGGCTCATGACGACGCACGGCGGGGCGCACCCGCGAGTGGTTCCCGGGCACCTCCCTCATGACCAGGTCCGGGGTCCTCCAGAGGGGAGCCCTCGAGCCCGTCCTGAGCGGGGCGCCGGGCGCGCCTCCCTATGCGAGGGCGTAAGGCGCCTCGTCGGCAGGCGTGGAGCTTGAGGTGGTGCCGTCGGGACCCCCTGAGGCCTAAGAGTCGGGCAGTTGCTTTTCTTCTTGGGGGCGGTCATCAGGGCGAAGACGGCTCCGTCTCCGTCGGAGCTCTCGATTGCCGCAGTCTGGTAGGCACGCTCCAGAGAACGTACTGCTTCCTTCTCGTCGCAGGCGATCGTGATGACTCCGCCGATTCCAGGCATCTTGAGGACGTTGTAGCCATGATGGGTCGCCGCCATAAACTTGGAGAGGGCCGGATACCCTAGGATGGCGTTGTACGGGAGGTTGATGTTGGCGACGTGGAAGTCGATGAGCTCTGTGTGGTAGTTGTCGCGGTCGCCGAAGGTGACGGGGAGGCGGACCTGCCCCATCGGGAGGGTGGAGTCATCTGTGACTCCGTAAAATGGCTTGGTCGGGTGGAGCTGATTGTAGGATACTTGAAGAGTCTCGAAGATCTGAACGAAGAGGACGTTGAGCCCTGCCCCACCGTCGATGAGGGTCTTGGTCACGCGGACGTTACTGATGTTCGGGGTGCATTTCATCGGGAGAGTGCTTGGCGCGGCGGTGCACCTGAGCTGATCCTTGGGGTAGAAGGTGATGATCTGCTTGGCCCACCTGAGGTTGCGCGCGGCGTCAGGCCTGGGGAGACCCGCGTTCACCTCATGAGCGAACTGCTTGAAGATGCGGTGAGAAGCCGGAGCGTGGGCTCCTCCCAGGATGCACGTGACCCCGTGTGGCTCCTGGAAGCCGCCCGCTTCGTCTCCCTAGCGGTCGTCGTCGTTCCTTCTTGGCGGTGGTGGCAGCGGAGGCAGGCCCGCGTTGGCCTGAGGGCGACCCTCACAAGGCTGGTTGCGCCAGGGGGCGTCACGAGGCTGCTCCTGCCAGCGGTCTTAACGAGGCTGATCACGCCATCCTTGGCGAGAGTTCCTGCCATCCCAGCGTCCTCCGCCACGGCCTCCTCCGCGGCTGTAGCCACGGTTGTCACGCTTAGGGCGCTGCCCGACGCGCCCGCCGTGCATTGCCCTGAGCTCTTGGCAGTCGTTGGTGTTATGGTTATGGACATCATGGAAGACGCAATACAGACGGTTGTCTCTTGGAGGGTCGTTGTAGCCGCAGCCGCACTTCACTTCTGGCTCCACGGCCAGCACGGCTGGTCCCTTGCGCTTTGCTTCCTTGGCCTTGGTCTTCTTGTCATCGGCCTCCGCCTCAGGCAGTTCCAGGAGGGAGAGGCGGCCCTCCTCTGCCCTGGCGCACTTCGCCGCGAGATTGAATATCTCGAGGGCCGTGCACAGGTCCTCGTGGATGGCAAGCTCCTCCTTCATCCTGACGTCGCGGACACCGTCGGAGAATGCCGAGATGATGGTCTCGTCGGAGACCCTGGGGATCTTGAGGCGCACGGTGTTGAAGCGTTGGATGTACTTCTGCGGGGTCTCCCCAGGCTGCTGCTTCACGCGACGCAGGTCTGCGGCCGCTGGAGCTCGGTCGCGGGTACCTTCGAAGTTGGTGATGAAGCGCTCACGAAGCTCCTCCCAAGAAGAGATGGATCCTGGAGGAAAGGTTCAGGAGCCAGGAGCACGCACCGTACTTGAGGGCCATGGGGAACCAGTTCGCCATGACCTGCTCGGTGACGTTCGCCGCCTCGATGCTGAGCTCGTAGAGCTAGAGGAACTCCGCCGGGTCGGCAGTGCCGTCGTAACGCAGAGGCAGGTCCGGCTTGAACTTGTCAGGCCAGACGAGGCGCCGTAGCTCACGAGCTAGGACGCGACATCGAGCCACGCTCATGATTGCTGGCGCCCCTGCGCCTGCGGTGCTGGATCTTGGGGTGCAGGCGCCACCACCTCCTGTGGGGCGCGGTTCTGGTGCTTCTACCTGGGGGCGCGGGACCACCTAGCAGCCCTCCTCGTCGCGCGCGGGGGCCCTGCGGGGCTGTTCGCGCCGTGGAGCCTCGTGCCGTGGAGCCTCGCGCCTGAGCCCGTGGCCGGCGCCGCGCAGTGGAGGTGGGGGCAGAGCGCCGTGGTCCTCGTTCCCCGCCATGGGCGACGGAGGGCGAGAGGAATGGGTCGGTGCGGGCGCCTCCCCGGCGGCGTTGACGAGCTCGGTGATGCGGTGGAGCCACTCGTCATAGAGGTCGTCCGCCGGACGGTAGCGAAGGAGCTCCCGCGCCATCAGTAGCGCAGGCTGCTGGTAGACCGGCCCGCGGCGGACCAGCGAGGATGACACTGCGGCCGACGAAGGTGATGGAGTCGCCGTGCGGCCTTCGCGCCGCACGGACAGCGGCAACGACGAGTCCTGCTGCTCGTGAACGGCTGGGTCCGTGGCCGCGTTGGCGACCTGTGAGTTGGGGCGGAGTGGTGCGCCGTTACCCGCGGGCGCCGTCTGAGCGACGTTGGCGGTGCGTGCTCGGTGAGTGTCCACCGTGGTGGTGAAACGAGGTCGACGGAGAAGAGCGGAGCGAGGTCGTCGGAGAAGCGAGATTTCGACATGCCCCCTACCTGGCACGCCAATGTCGGATTCCGGGCTCTGCAAAACCCTTAAGATTCGAACACATGGGCGTGAAGAAGATCTCTCACACTACACGTCTACCTAGCGCCTCGCTCTTCTCCTGGTGGTGGGAATGGAATGCAAGCAAGCAAGCAAACAAGTAGAGGACACAAGAGTTTACCCAGGTTCAGGCCACCTTGCGGTGTAAAACCCTACGTCCTGCTTTAGTGGATTGGCCTCGCTAGGGCTCGAGTATGAACAAGTACAGTGGTTTCCTGAGCTCAGGAGGCGAGCTCAAGAGGGGTGAGGAAGCGGATGTTCTTGCTCCTTTGCTATGCTAAGTCCCAATGGGTTGGTCCCTGCCCTATGCTAGGAACCCTAGCTACTTATATAGACGGCCAGGGTCCTCTTCCCCCGAAATGTTTAGGCGGGAAGGGAATCCCACAACGGCCATTTGAGTGGGAACACAAGGATGCTCCTATCTTGACAAAAGGTGGTCTTCGCCTGCAAAGAGGGCAGGCGGTGACGCGGTGGCGGGCTCGGCGATGACATCCTTCCTGCCGTCCTTGCGGTCTTCGGTCTTGTTGCACCAAAGGGGAAACCTTTGTCTCGCCCCTCGGGAACCTGCGCCTGGGCGGTCTCCTTTGCACCGATATGGAAACTGCGCACGCTGGCGCGCGCTGGCGCTCGCTGGCATGGTTCGTCATGGCTTGCGTCACTGCCTCCTCCTGAGGCAGCCCTTGCCTTGAGATCTCCGCCCTCCCGAAGTAGCCTAGCTGAGGCCACTCTTGGGAGAGGTCTTGGTTGCCCCTCTGCAACAGCCTAGGTGAGGCCGCTCCCTGAGGAGGTCTTGGTCGTTCTCCTCGCTAGGGCTGGCCCCCTCACAAGGGTCTTGAGCAGCTGGATGATTAGCTGGGCCCTACCGGGCCGTACTAGGGACGCGACGTGGGCCATAGACAGGCAAGTCTGGGTACCCTGGTTCCCAGTATGCCGACATTTTTGTCTCCTTAATTCCTCTCATATCATGGTTTTCCTAAATCTCAAAAGCTTCATCCACACAAAACTCAGCAAAACTCATGAGATAAGTTAGTATAAACCAATGCAAAAACCTTATAATTCTCTACTGTAGCAAATCACTAAAATTATTATTTAACATTTCATACTAAATGCCTCTGCATATTTAATACTCCTATCCTCAAATAGAATCATTAAGCAAGCAAACATATGCAAACAATGCAAACATAATAGCAATCTGCCAAA
This sequence comes from Triticum urartu, assembly GCF_003073215.2. Lineage (NCBI taxonomy): Eukaryota > Viridiplantae > Streptophyta > Magnoliopsida > Poales > Poaceae > Triticum > Triticum urartu. The sequence goes on from NC_053023.1 coordinate 101,870,685, forward strand.
ACAGTGCCGTCTTTAAAGAATGCAAGGGTACCAATACCTCCCTAACTCCAAAAGTTATGAAAATTTTCCACATCCTAGAAAATTTATCAGATATCATTTTTCAAAAAGTTTCAACATTTTATCACATTCTGACTTTTCTAGGGAAGTTTTGCAACAGCGCTGAACTTTCTATTTTCAAACAACAACATGTATACTTGCAAAATAAGCATTGCAAAGGCTATAATTGCCACTTTTATTGAAATAAAAGATGGAAAACATTATTATAAATAACAGCAAGAAAATCCTAACAAAATAAATTGACGCTCCAAGCAAAACACATATCATGTGACGAATGAAAACATAGCTCCAAGTGAGGTTACCGATAATGTTGGAGACGAAAGAGGGGATGCCTTCCGGGGCATCCCCAAGCTTACTTGCTTGGATATTACTTGAATATTACCTTAGGATGCCTTGGGCATCCCCAATATTAGGTTCTTGTCACTCCTTATTCTCCTCATATCGATATCTCACCCAAAACTTGAAAACTTCAATCACACAAAACTTAACGGAACTTTGTGAGATTGGTTAGTATGATAAAGATGATACCATTCACTTTGGCACTGTCAAAGACAAGATTCATAATTGTTCTCACATAGTTCCTACAGTAGAATATCATTTCCACAATTTATATTGAGCAATATAAGCCATAGAAACTAGAAAACAAGCAAACTATGCATTGCAAACAGAATCTGTCAAAAACAGAACAGTCTGTAGTAATGTATACTCAAACCATACTTCTCCTACTCCAAAAATTCTGAAAAATTAGAACAACCTGATAAATTTGTCTATTAATCCTCTGCAATAAGAATCAGCATTTTATCACGCACCTATTAAAAATGAGAATTGTTTTCCTGAGCGCAAAAGTTTATGTTTTTCAGCAAGATCAAATCAACTATTACCGTAAACCATCCCAAAGGCTTTGCTTGGCACTTTATTGAAACAAAAGCAATAAAACATGATTACTACAGTAGCGTAAGCATATTAATACACAAAAACAGTAGGTAAAAGTGTTGGGTTGTCTCCCAACAAGAGCTTTTCTTTAATGCCTTTTAGCTAGGCATGATGATTTCAATGATGCTCGCATAAAAGATAAGAATTCAAACACAAAAAGAGCATCATGAAGCATATGACTAGCACATTTAAGTCTAACCCACATCCTATTCATAAGAATATTGTGAGCAAACAACTTATGGGAACAAGAATCAACTAGGATAGGAAGGCAAAACAAGCATAACTTCAAAATTTTCAACACATAGACAGGAAACTTGATATTATTGCAATAAGTAAAAGCATTTGTTCCTCTCTCATAATAATTTTCAATAGCATCATGAATGAATTCAACAATATAACTATCAAATAAAGCATTCTTTTCACGATTCTTAATTTTATAACTCTCCACATAAACAAATTTATTCTCATGAATAGTAGTGGGAGCAAACTCAACAAAGTAAATATCATGGGATTGAAAATTAAAATCATGATGAAAAGTTTCATGGTTATCATTATTGTTTATGGCATACATGTCATCACCATAATCATCGTCTATAGGAACTTTGTTGTCATCAATTGGAACCTCCTCCAAAATAGTGGATTCATCATTAAATAAAGTCATGACCTCTCCAAATCCACTTTCATCAATATAATCATCATAAGTAGGAGGCATGCAATCATTATAATAAATTTTCTAATCAAAACATGGGGGACTAAAAATATCATATTCATCAAATATAGCAACCCCAAGCTTATGGCTTTGCATATCATTAGCATCATGGATATTCAAAGAATTCATACTAACAACATTGCAATCATGCTCATCATTCAAATATTTTATGACAAACATTTTGATGACTTCTTCTTCTAACAATTGAGCACAACTTTCTGAACCATCACTTTCAAGAAAGATATTATAAAGATGATCAATAATATGATGCAACCTCAATTCCATTTTTTGTAGTTCTCTTTTTATAAACCAAACTAGTGATAAAACAAGAAACTAAAAGATACAATTGCAAGATCTAAAGATGTAACTTCAAGCACTCACCTCCCCGGCAACGGCGCCAGAAAAGAGCTTGATGTCTACTACGCAACTTTATTCTTGTAGACACGTGTTGGGCCTTCAAGCGCAGAGTTTTGTAGGACAATAGCAATTTTCCCTCAAGTGGATGACCTAAGGTTTATCAATCCATGAGAGGTGTAGGATGAAGATGTTATCTCTCAAACGACCCTGCAACCAAATACAAGAAATCTCTTGTGCCCCCTACACACCCAATACAATGGCAAATTGTATAGGTGCACTAGTTCGGTGAAGAGATGGTGATAAAAGTGTAATACGGATGGTAGAAATATATTTTTATAATCTGAATAAATGAAAACAGCAAGGTAGGAAATAGTAAACGGGCACAAAAACGGTACTTCAATGCTTAAAAACAAGCCTAGGGTCCATACTTTCACTAGTGCAATCTGTCAACAGTGCTAACATAGTTGGATCATATGATTATCCCTCAAAGTGCAATAAAGAATCACTCCCGAGTTCCTATTAGCTAAAACACATGGGCTTTTTGCAACAACTAGCAAGATGCCCATGTGTTGCACGGAACATCAGGATGCATTTGTACGAGTAGTTTATCTTGTGGGAGAAAAGGATGAACGAGGGAAGGCCTTATTTACAAATGTGGAGAGGGGTGTGGGTATCTTTTTGCAAAATTGCCATAGTTTCCTTTCGATCCATCAGATATAAATTCGATGGCCTATATTGCAGGATGGCAGGCACACCATTATCACCAACTCTGTTTTTTATCCCTACTCTTATAAAAAGGATAGTCGGTGATGATGGTGTGCCTGCAATCCTGCAATACAGGTCGTACAATCTATATCTAATGGATAGGAAGGAAACTATGGCAATTTACCCGCACTCCTATCCACATTTGCAGATAAGGCCTTTACTCATTCATCCTGTTCTCCCGCAAGATCTTGATGTTCCATGCAACGCACGGGCATCTTGCTAGTAAGAGTAGAAATTAGAGATATACCACTTCTTGAATCTTGAAACCAACAACATTCGTCCCTTATCTCATCAAAACCGCCAAAGGAATATATTTTGAGTGAAACATAACATATTTTTAGTGATATACGTATTTCAAAACTAGACTCTTTTTTCTATCAAATCGGTGAATATGTATTAATCTACTTTGATCGTGTGGTAACTCACTGGCACATTGCTAGTAGTTATTACTACTGCATAATTTTTTGGACACCGGACAAACGGTGGACTACATATACGAATAGAAGAGGCACACACACGCAGTCGGTCTGTCGTTGTCTCGCACACATGGGAGTTACGTAAAGGCACTGTTAACAAATAAACCCTAAAACCCTAGGTGCACGATTGCTGCATGCGTGGGTACCGGGTACATGGTGGAGCGCACCTTTGTAGGAATAGTCAGCTCGCGTGGTAATTTGATCCATAGGAGTTGATGGTCGGGACCACAGGTGATAGACCTGGAGGTGATGGCTCGCCAGTTGCCCCAGATCGAGTAGCCGCATTTAAAATATCATTTTTAGCGGGGTAAGAGTTCCGATTTTCAATGGCGCGTTAGAAGTACTTAAGTAGTTTTTAGAACGATTGGTATGGAGCGAAAATGGAATTCCTAACTACTACCTACTTGGCGTATGGTTGTATGGGTTTATGTTGCGAGATGTTGAACCTGGTAGTTCTAGGGAAAATACTATGGTTTAGATGTTGGTTTTTAGTAATGAAAATCGGAAGGGGGAAACCCTCCTTTGACAAAAAAAACTATTACCTCCGTCCTGGTTTACTAGTCCCCATCATATTTTGGGTCAAAGTTTGTCCATGAATTTTACTTGCAAAATGTGAATGGAAAATGAGATTTTGTTAAACCCAAACAAAAAAGGACTGGAGGGAGTGATTTCTCTCACACGGACGCGACCTGTCATAGCGTAGGCATTGAACCGGCGCGCCAGCCAAGAGGGCCCCACTCGCTGCAGGCCCGGCTGAACACGCCTCCTCGCCGCATGCAACCGGCTTCAGACTGCCCTGCCAGCCTCCATTGAATCTACGGGTGTGCCGGCAACACATCCTTCTGCGACCCGACCGGCATTTTAGAACACAAAAAAATGACCACAATATGATTAATTACGCATGGTCTTGACTTGTTGTGCTCGCACTAGTAGTAGGAACTAGAGGTTTTCTTTATCTATAACTCTCCTCACATATTTTTTGGCTTTATAGTGAATCATGGTTGTGGACATTATCTATGAATGTGCAGATATCTGTGAACATGAGTTTGATGTGGAAGTTGAACTTGGAATGTTGGGCTTGCGCGTGAACTATACCATGTCCAATGCTTCGTCTGTTATTGTTTGGAAATTAATTGTTGTTATTACATGACCCTAAAAAATTATTTTGTGCCACATCAGTAGATGCACAGACATCACAATAGGCATGCTGACTGGATAAACATTTGAACCTAGCTATTATGAAGGAAAATTTGTATTGACAATAGTTTTGGATAGAAGGATACGCGTAGCCTGCCCTGCCTCTGCTAGCTTGTTTCTGGCTTCTTCCATCTCTTCTTTGGCTTGGGTGAAGAGAGCATGTGATTGCTCTTTTCGCTTCTTCAGGAAGTCGGCTACATTCTCAAGGGCTGTTGCACGCTTTCTTTCAGCCTTTACTAGATCCACGAGGACACGAATAGTTGCCGACTCCACCTGGCTTGTGTGTAATCCAGCATCATCTGGGAATTTGCACCTTGTGTCTAATCCAGCATCATTAGGGAATTGGCACCTTGTGTGTAATCCAGCTTCATTTTGGAAACAAGATCTCGAGGTTGACCATACTTCCCTCCTCGCAGGAACTGCATCCTGACATGAAGTTACTTCTTTTTTAGGTCAATACTCAGAGCAACCCAGATCCATTTAGTAGAAGCCAGATAAACAGGACTCGGAGACGTGAATTCTAAAGGAAAAATATAAAAATAGACTACAAGGTGAGAACACCCACTTCCTACATCAAGCTAAAAACGAATGCATTAGGATTATTAAGACTCTTCTTATTACACATCAAAGAACACGAGGCTAAGAGAAACAGAAACTACAACATATACACATCGAAGAACACGAGGCTAAATGAAAGTAATTGAAAGGGTGTCACTTACCAAAGCTCGTTTTACAGGTTCAATGCAGCTCCTCTTTAACTTGTCACGCTCCTTGAAGATGTCCCCAATATCCCATGTTTGGTCTTCATTGCTCCTCTTCATGTTCGCACTCGCGGTTTTAAAATATCAACATGGCAAGAAAAATATACTAGTAATACTTAGGCATCTTGTGGGCAACATTAAAGCACTAGTCTGCCATGTTAGAGCATCTCCAACAGAAGCGCAACGCGCGATGCTTTTAAAAAGTGTTTACAGCGCCGAAATAGTCGGTTTTTGCGGGCCCGGCGTGCTGATATCGAGAAGTAGAGATAGAGAGTAGAGACATAGATAGTTCTCGACATAGATATATCATAGATAGATAAAAAATAGATAGTTCAACTACTCCTCGTCGTCCGACTGCTCCTCGGTGATGTCCTCCTCCGACGTCTCAGTATAGGCGTGAAGATATCGATCATCGTCAGATTCCCAGGGCGGCGCTGCTCCTAGCCTTATATTGAATTGAGCGCAGGCTTGTCCTCATGATAGACGGCTCGCTCTGCCCTCCTCTTCTCCCTGTCCGCCCTCCTTTGCGCATAGAACTCGCGCTCGTTGATGATGTCCTGCGGGAAGAGTTGGAGCCATAGCGCCATGGCTTCCTCGTCCATCTCGGCGATGCCGAGACGGTTCTCCCTCCTCTAGTTGTCGCGATGATCCTCGTCGGTGATAAGCCGCGGCAGAGGCGTGGGCCCCTACGCCCTCTCCCGCGTCGGAACGTTGGGGAAGTTCAATGTTCTATGAGGCCACCGGAGGCGCCACGCCACCGTGTCATACGCGTGAGAGGCCTCGTTGGCGGTGTCAAAATTGCCGAGGCTGAGGCGCATCCCGTGGAGCCAGATCTCGGTGGAGAAGCCGCCGGAGGGGCACACGCGTACGCCGCGGTATCCCAAAGTTTCCCGGCAACGGCGAGGCGAGAAAGAGCGGGGAGAGAGCGGTGGAGAGGCGCAGAGTGGGGATAGAGTGGTGGCAAGGCACAGAGCGGAAGAGAGCGGTGGTAGGGCCGTGGATTTAATAAAGTGCGCCAGACGCCGCGTGCCAAAACTAGTGCACGCCCAGTCGGTTTTTCCGCCGCGCTTGCGATCCTTTCCCAACGTCCCTGCTATATATAATCTCTTCTCTAATGTTATATTTATTTTATATTTTATATTTATTTCTACTTCTCTACTTTTTTTCTAAAAAAATATAGTCGGTGATGATGGTGTGCCTGCCATCCTGCAATATAGGCCGTCCGATTTATATCCGACAGATAGGAAGGAAACTATGGCGATTTTACACAAAGGTACCCACACCCCTCTCCAGATTTTCAAATAAGGCCTTCACTCATTCATCCTTTTAACCCACAAGATAAACTACTCATACAAATGCATCTTGATGTTCCATGCAACGCATGTGCATCTTGCTAGTTCTAAAAAACTTTCCATCATTTGCCACACCACTGGTTGCAGATGAATAACCTACCCTAGCACAGCGCGATACACGAGCGACGCACAATTACAAGCTGATATTATGTTGGATAATGTAGGCTATAACCAATTACTTTTATGGGAACAATAGCAACTAGGAAATTTGAAGGGTGGGTATGAACAAAATTTTAACTGCACATGTACTGCTAAGTGATTCAATACACACATGACCAATCGAGGAGGAGCACGATGGTCGCGGCGGACTCTGTGCATCATGGTCGGCAACAAGAGTCAGTACATTGTCCACGACGGTGGTGCTTCCGTGCTTGGCATCGGCTTCCGAGAAGCAGATCCGAGACCGTGGAAGACGATGCCGGGGAAGAGGCTCTGTGTACGACGGCGGCGGTGGACCGTCTCCAGTGCGACGTACGAGGTTGTCGATGAGGCAGATGCGCTGCGGTGGACGAGTGTGCCGATGTAGAAGGGGAGGAGCACAAAGGCTGCGATGCCGTGGAGAAGTCTATTTTGCGGTGGGGATAGAAATGGGGAGTATTAAGGTGTACTACTCTGGGTGCCGTGGTGGGGTTGGCTGGGTAGGGTGAACCTGAAGTTACGAAAATAGCCCCCTAACAAGTGTCATCCGTAGGCCTGTTCCGAAGGCTATGATGTTAACTTCGCACTGCTCAAATCAGGGTCACGGGAGATTTTCCCGCCGACCTCAAAATTTTGTGACACTGAACTCCCCGTGTGGCGTGTTGGGTGATTAGGCTAAGCAACTAGCGAGTAGTACTAGTAATTAGTAGTGCTAGTAACTACTAGTACTGCCTCTGTCTTTATGGCATATTAGGTTTGACTGAAGTCAAACTCCTAAAGTTTGACCAAGTTTATAGAAAAATGTAAACATTTACCATAACAAATATGTATGATGTGAATGTACATTCAGTAATGAATCTAATGGTATTTATTTGTTATTGTTTATGTTAATATTTTTTGTTATAAACTTTCTGAGAGTTTACAAAACTTGACTTTGACCAATGCTAATATGCGGACTTAAATAAAAACTGAGGGAGTACACATTTGTTTTCTTAGTTTGTAGTGAATTAATCATTTGTTGTAATTGTGAAATAAATATATTAGGCTACTGACTTCGAATGTAATGGTCTATACAATTCAATAGTTACAATCATTGTTGAATTCCAAGATGTATATGAGGTCTATAGTACTTCACAATATGCTCAAACTCACATAATCTCAGTCAAATGAGAATCTAAATGCATTTCATAGTTACTTCTTTGTAGGATGTAACAAAACCAACCATAACTCTACATCATCCATTATCAAAGCAACATTTGAACACATCCCAGTGTGTGAATGAAACATGTAGAGAGAGCTTGCAAAGATGGAGCAGATACGGCCGGAAAGATTGTATGTATGTGGACAAGAGAGTAGGAGACAAACCTGACGAGAGAGAGAGATAGAGAGAGAAAGAGAGAGGAAGAAGTTAGGTCTCCGAGAAAGATGGATACATGTAATATACGTGAGATGCGTTTGCATTAGGATTTTGTACACGTGGAAGGAGAAGATACAACAGGTTTGATGTGAGAGCTGGAAAAATATGGACGAGAGGGGAAGGATCTCGCGGGTTGAGGGATTGATAATTTTGTGCGGGAGAGAGAGAGAGATTTGTAATTTTGTGTGGGAGAGAGAGGGGGAGGAGTCAGTCAGCCGTCATCACATCATACTGCTTCCAAATGGCCCCACATTCTCTAGTGCAGTGCGGTCGCCATCTTTGATCTCCTCGATGCCCTCTTTGAAGATTGAGGTGTTGTGCATGCTGGGGTGCAGAGAAGCACAGGCGAGAGTGGTCGCCATATAAACTTGGATGGGGATGAATTGTGTGCTCGGGGGAGGGGGTGTGTGTGCGGTGTGTGTGTGTGTGTGTGTGTCAGATATTGAGAGAAATAAAACCTATGGAGAGAAATGTGTGTGTATGTGACGGAAAGTTGCATGCTAAATAGGGTTTTCACGAAGATATTGTGCGTGCGAGATAGAGATGGTTACATGCGATCGTGCGAGAGATGGTTGTTGTGTCACGGATGCTCCTCTCTCTCTCACACACACACAAGAACAAATAGAAGACCGTTCTCTCATCTATACACAACGTATCGACATCTGTCTATGTCCCACTCATGCATGATCATTTGCACATTCACACCTCTCTATGTCTCTATCACACGCACACCATCTCCACATTGCCCTTCCGCCACAACACACATATGGACACATACACACGTTCTCTCCCAGCCACACACACAAAATCAGTATTAAAAAATAGGGCGCACCTAAAACGTCCAAATCCAAATAAACACGAACTGGAGCAATATTCGGGGATTGTTTTCACACACATAAAAAGGTTCGGTGGATGTCCTTCGAGCGCGACATGGTGACTCACCGTTCGATCGACCACGCGGCCGCAGTTCACGCGCTTGCACAGGATTTTGTATCATGGCTGTGGTAATTAATATAAGCGTTGCCTCAGTCTAATGTTTACGTGTACTAGTACGGTGTTCTGTTAAGTTTGACCAGCCCTATATAAAACTAAACTAAGCTCCCATACACACACTCATCAATATGCCGCCGTCGCCGTTGCGCATGTCGGTGCCCGCCTTCTCCGGCCAACCATTTCTCTCCCATCACCACCATGTCGCCGACATCCCTGTGCCATGAAGCTGAAGGCTCTCCCGCCCACGTCGTCTGCAATCCCTCCTCGCAATGCCACTGCGCTGCCAAGCACGCGAGCAGCTGGTGGAGCCACGTCTATGCACGCAGCGTACGAAGAGGCGGACGACCGCGTGCTCCAGCAAACCGGGTGCGGATGCGGATGCTGAATCTACCTTCGAGACCTTCAATGCCACGTGGATCATGTAATCTGAAGGAGAAATTTGGGTCAGTCGACTCTTGTGAGCCATTGAATGCAACATGGATGGCCAAAAGGGCTTCTTCAACCTCTGAAATTGATGAACTGTTCATCTTCTCTGTCAGGCATCAAGCCGCCAGCCCGTCACACACCTAACCGCCAGCCGCCGCCGCCGCCCCGCCCTCCCCTGAACCGCCTGCCACCGCCATGCTCCCCTCTCCCCCACCCCCGCCATCCGTTTAACCCCGGGCACGATCCATTTTTTCGGTGAACTGCATTCCATACCCAACACTCATAAGATAGATCATGGGCACCCTGCCACCCTAATATAGATACCGGGGTAGCTTCTCTGCCGTCTTCTTCCTTCGCTCCGTCGAACTTCTTTCATAGATCAACTGACCCAAATTATACTACTAGTACGAACGTACTAATAAGTACAGTAGGAACACAAAGATACGAGCAGTAGTACCAACTACAAGAAGAACAGTAGTAAGACATAGTACTATTACTACTTGAAGGGAATATGCCCTAGAGGCAATATAAAGTTGTTATTTATATTTCCTTATATCATGATAAATGTTTATTATTCGTGCTGGAATTGTATTAACCGAAAACTTAGTACATGTGAGAATACATAGACAAACAGAGTGTCCCTAGTATGCCTCTACTTGACTAGCTCGTTAATCAAAGATGGTTAAGTTTCCTAGCCATGGACATGTGTTGTCATTTGATGAACAGGATCACATCATTAGAGAATGATGTGATGGACAAGACCCATCCGTTAGCTTAGAACAATGATCGTTTATTATTTTGCTATTGCTTTCTTCATAACTTATACATGTTCCCATGACTATGAGATTATGCAACTCCCGAATACCGGAGGAACACTTTGTGTGCTACCAAACGTCACAACATAACTGGGTGATTATAAAGGTGCTCTACAGGTGTCTCCGATGTACTTGTTGAGTTGGCATAGATCAAGATTAGGATTTGTCACTCCAATTGTCGGAGAGGTATCTCTGGGCCCTCTCTGTAATACACATCATTATAAGCCTTGCAAGCAATGCAACTAATGAGTTAGTTGCGGGATGATGTATTACGGATCGAGTAAAGGGACTTGCCGGTAACGAGATTGAACTAGGTATTGAGATACCGACAATCGAATCTCGGGCAAGTAACATACCGATGACAAAGGGAACAACGTATGTTGTTATGCGGTTTGACCGATATAGATCTTTGTAGAATATGTAGGAACCAATATGAGCATCCAGGTTCCACTATTGGTTATTGACCGGAGATGAGTCTCGGTCATGTATACATAGTTTTGGAACCCGTAGGGTCCGCACGCTTATCGTTCGGTGACGATCGGTATTATGAGTCTGTGTGTTTTGCTGTACCGAAGGTAGTTCTGAGTCCCGGATATGATCACGGACATGACGAGGAGTCTCGGAATGGTCGAGACATAAAGATTGATATATCGGAAGGGTCCGTGATCTAAGGATAATCCTCGTTGCTGCACAGAAGAATCATGTCCTTAATGCACCGCTAGGTAACGGACCTATTGCATGAGCAGATACAGACGTTATGAACATTTGGTAAAGCTTGGTATGATGACTACTTGATAGTTTAGTGCACCATGCTTTACGGCTTAGAACCGGGACTTCAAAAACATTTCGAACGCCACAGAGCATATAAGATGTTCTAAGAGTTGAAATTGGTATTCCATACCGATGCCCATGTCGAGAGGTAGAAGACCTCTGATAGTACTTTGCCTACAAGATGGAGGAGAATAGCTCAACTAGTGAGGATGTGCTCAGATTGTCTGGGTACTACAATTGCTTGAATCAAGTGGGAGTTAATCTTCCAGGTAAGATAGTAATTGACAAAGTTATCTAGTCACTATCACCAAGTTACTAGCACTTAGTGATGAACTATAATATGCAAGGGATAACGAAAGTAATTCCCAAGCTCTTCGCGATGCAGAAATCGGCGAAGGTAGAAATCAAGAATAGCATCAGGTGTTGATGGTTAACAAGACCAGTAGTTTAAAGAAAAGGGGCAAAGGGAAAGAAAGAGGAACTTCAAAGAAGAATAGCAAGCAAGTTGCTTCTCCCATGAAGAAGCTCGAAGCTAGACCTAAGCCTGTAACTGAGTGCTTCTACTGCAAAGGAAATGGTCACTGGAAGTGGAACTGCCCTAGATACTTGGCAGATAAGAAGGATGGCAAAGTGAACAAAAGTATATATTTGATATACATGTTATTGATGCGTACTTTACTAGTGTTTATGACAACACCTCAGTATTTGATACTGGTTCAGTTACTAAGAGTAGTAACTCGAAACGGGAGTGGCAAAGTAAACAGAGACTAGTTAAGGGTGAGGTGATGATGTGGGTTGCAAGTGATTCCAAGGTTGATAAGATCACCATCGCACACTCCATTTACCTTCAGGATTAGTGTTGAACCTAAAATAAATGTTATTTGGTGTTTGCGTAGAGCATAATATGATTGGATCATGTTTATTGCAATACGGTTGTTCATTTAAGTCAAGGATAATTGTTATTTTGTTTACATGAATAAAACCTTCTGAGGTCATACACCCAAGGTGAATGGTTTATTGAATCTCGATCGTACTAATACACATATTCATAATATTGAAGCAAAAAGATGAAAAGTAAATAATGATAGTGCAACTTATATGTGGCACTGCCATTTAGGTCATATTGGTGTAAAGCGCATGAAGAAACTCCATGTTGATGGGCTTTTGGAATCACTTGATTATGAATCATTTGATGCTTGCGAACCATGCCTCGTGGGCAAGATGACTAAAACTCTGTTGTCGGCGTTCTGGGAATGGGGGTCCCCAGACTTGCCTGCCTGCGGCCTGCGGCGTGGCTCAAAGGGGGGCCCAGCACGGCCCATCTTCACCAACACAAACTCAAGACCCTCGCGAGGGGCCAATCCTCGCGGTGCGGACAACACGGAGCTTCCTCAGGCACGGCCTCGTCAGGTTGGCTCACGAGGAGGCGGAGAGATCAAGGCGGGGTACCTCGTGAGGAGCCCGTGATGCAGGCCATGACGACTTAGGGCGCCAGGCGGGTGCCAGCCCGCGCAGCGTCCTCCTTTCCTCTTTGGTGCAAAGGGGGCAAGCGCAGCCGTGGAGTACCGAGGCGTCGGGCATAGGTTGCTATTTCGATGCAACAAGACCAAGACCAGGAGGACTACGAGATGGAGGTCACCGTGGAGCCCAAGACGGCGTCAGCACCAGAGCTTTGCGCAGGCGAAGACTACTTTTGTCAGGATAGTTGATACTTGCTGTCCCCCTTCAAATTAGCCCGCCATTGTTGGCTCCCTTCCCGCTCAATATTTGGGGAGAGGACAAGGGCCACTATAAATAGGACCAGCCACCCACGTAGCAAAGGGTTCGGCTCAGTCTCCTCCAAAGGGTCGACCAGTTGGAAAGAGGGAGAGAGAGAGAAAGGTGGCTGAACTCCTCCCAGCAGTTCATCGCCCCAGCCAAGAACAGACCCTCGTGAGGCTGTTCTCCCTTGTATTGTTCATCATCATCAGCCCAAGAGGCAATCCACACACCACACACTGGAGTAGGGTATTATACCACAACAGTGGCCCGAACCAGTATAAAGCCTGTGTCCCTTGTGTTGTTCTTTTCATAGCTTTGATCCTAGCATGGCGGAGGGGTGCAGGTAGGTAGGAGGCGAAATCTCCGCGCGCACCCCAGTGTTCGAACCTCAAGGGTCTGCCAGAACCCGAAATCCGACATCTGTTCCCCGGAACAATGGAGCAAGCCACTAACTAATTGGAAATATTACATACTGATGTATGCAATCCGATGAGTGTTGAGGCTCGTGGCAGGTATCATTATTTTCTAACCTTCACAGATGATTTGAGCAGATATGGGTATATCTTCTTAATGAAACATAAATCTGAAACATTTGAAAAGTTCAAATAATTTCAGAGTGAAGTGGAAAATCATCGTAACAAGAAAATAAAGTTTCTACGATCTGACCATGGAGGAGAATATTTGAGTTACGAGTTTGGTCTTCATTTGAAACAATGCGGAATAGTTTCGCAACTCACGCCACCTGGAACACCACAGCGTAATGGTGTGTCTGAACATCATAACTGTACTTTATTAGATATGGTGCAATCTATGATGCCTCTTACCGATTTACCACTATCGTTTTGGGGTTATGCATTAGAGACAACTGCATTCACATTAAATAGGGCACCATCTAAATCCGTTGAGACGACACCATATGAACTGTGGTTTGGCAAGAAACCAAAGTTGTCGTTTCTTAAAGTTTGGGGTTGCGATGCTTATGTGAAAAAGTTTCATCCTGATAATCTCAAACCCAAATCGGAGAAATGTGTCTTCATAGGATACAAAAAGGAGACAGTTGGGTACACCTTCTATCACAGATCTGAAGGCAAGACATTCGTTGCTAAGAATGGATCCTTTCTAGAGTGGGAGGAAAGTAGAACTTGATGAGGTAATTGTACCTTCTCCCGAATTGGAAATTAGTTCAGCACAGAAATCAGTTCGAGTGATTCCTACACCAATTAGTGAGGAAGCTAATGATGATGATCATGAAACATCAGATCAAGTTACTACCGAACCTCATAGGTTAACCAGAGTACGGTCCGCACCAGAGTGATACGGTAATCTTGTTCTGGAAGTCATGTTACTAGACCATGACGAACCTACGAACTATGAGGAAGCGATTATGAGCCCAGATTCCGCAAAATGGCTTGAGGCCATGAAATCTGAGATGGGATCCATGTATGAGAACAAAGTATGGACTTTCATTGACTTGCCCGATGATCGGTGAGTCATTAAGAATAAATGGATCTTCAAGAGGAAGACGGACGCTGATAGTAGTGTTACTATCTACAAAGCTCGAATTGTCGCAAAATGTTTTCGACAAGTTCAAGGTGTTGACTACGATGACATTTTCTCACTTGTATCGATGCTTAAAAGTCTGTCCGAATCATGTTAGCAGTTGCCGCATTTTATGAAATCTAGCAAATGGATGTCAAAACTACATTCCTTAATGGATTTCTTAAAGAAGAGTTGTATATGATGCAACCAGAAGTTTTTGTCGATCCAAAAGGTGCTAACAAAGTGTGCAAGCTCTAGCGATCCATTTATGGACTGGTGCAAGCCTCTCGGAGTTGGAATATACACTTTGATAGTGTGATCAAAGCATATGGTTTTATACAAACTTTAGGAGAAGCCTATATTTACAAGAAAGTGAGTGGGAGCACTACAGCATTTCTGATAAGTATATGTGAATGACATATTGTTGACCGGAAATAATGTAGAATTTTCTGGAAAGCATAAAGGAGTGTTTGAAAAGAGTTTTTCAAAGAAAGACCTTGATGAAGCTACTTACATATTGAGCATCAAGATCTATAGAGATAGATCAAGACGCTTGATATATTTTCAATGAGTACATACCTTGACAAGATTTTGAAGTAGTTCAAAATGGAAAAGTCAAAGGAGTTCTTGCCTGTGTTGCAAGGTGTGAAGTTGAGTAAAGACTCAAAACCCGACCACGGCAGAAAATAGAAAGAGAATGAAAAGTCATTCCCTATGCCTCAGTCATAGGTTCTATAAAGTATGCTATGTTGTGTACAAAACCGATTGTGTACCTCACCATAATTTTGGCAAGAGGGTACAATAGTGATCCAGGAGTGGATCACTGGACAGCGGTCAAAAATATCCTTAGTGGAATAAGGAGTTCCCCACCAACGTCGCGATCTACAACGACCCGCTTCCCAGGGCCGATGGCTGCGACGCTGTCACCACCGAGGTGATGGTCATCGGTCACGGCGGCGCTTCTAACGAGAGCGCCCACGACGCCCCGCACGCGGCGGTCCACGACCTGTCCCTCCCCCTCCCGGCCGATGCCGATGCTGAAGCACTGGAAGCTCGCCGCTTCGCCCTCCTCGCGGAGGGCCGGAAGTTGGTTTCCATGAGACGCCTCGCTGAGGCCCACCAACGCGAAGCCGACCGTGCCGCCTTTGGCACGCCTCCCCCAGGCGGGCCTAGCCGGGCCGGCGTTGTCAGACAGCGTGGCGCTGTCGTCGCCGATATGCTAGGAGTCGACCGCCCAGTCTACAATACTCCACTCGAGAACCTGCACGCCGCCCAGGCGGCCGTAGACGAGCTAGATGGACTGGGGGCCGAAGAGCTCCACCACATGACCCGACGCATCCAGCAGCTGATCGATGCAGCCGCGCAGCCGCACGAAGCCGACGCCCGCGCGGAAAGCCCTCCCCGGCGCCGAGATCACGGCGCGACGTCCCGGACACCGACTACGGGTAAAACCCGCGCGCGGCGCGAGAAAGAACCGGCTGCCAGCCGAAGCCGAACCCGAATCTCCATTGAGCGAGACGCAGAAGGCCACCCCGGGCCGTGGAGTGGCGGGGCAACCTGCCTCCGCCCCGGCCCCGTGGAGAGAGATATCCCACCCCGCCGCCTGTTGCGCATCCGACTCTCAGCGGCTGGCTAGGTCGCCGCGAAGGAGTCGGCGAGAACGACGCCCGCCATCGGATCGACCACCTGGCGCGATCCCTGGCGCTAGAAGAAGAAGACGATGTCGGCCCACCTTGCTTCGGCCCCCGCATCTGCGACGAGCCTTTCCCCAAAGGATTCTCGCTCCCAAGATACATGCCCAAGTACAACGGCTCCGTGAAGCCGGAAGATTGGTTGATCGACTACTCCACGACGGTTAGCATAGCCAACAGAAACAGGCGCCTTGCCGTGAAATACGTGCCCCTCATGCTGCAGGGCACGGCACGGACCTGGCTCAACAGCCTCAAGCCATACAGCATCAACAGCTGGCTAGACTTCATAGAAGCCTTCGTCCGCAACTTCACCAGCACCTACAAGCGAGCTCCCAAGCCTAGGCAGCTCTCCTTGTGCGTACAAGGCCCCGCCGAGTCCACCCGCGACTACCTCACGCGTTGGGCCGAGCTCCGCAACTCTTGTGAAGGGGTGCACGAGGTGCAAGCCATAGAATACTTCACTGCCGGGTGCCTAGAAGGCACCCTCCTCAAGCACAAGCTCCTCTGCGACGAGCCGACTACCCTCGACGAGCTTCTGATCATAGCGGACAAGTACGCCACCGCCGACTCCTCGATGAAGACCGAACTCCGGGTCGACGCGTCCGGAAAGGTACTCAACCCGCGCGCCCAAGACGCCGGCTGGGGACTCCGGCCGACGCCCACACCAGAACGACCACAAGCGCAAGGGCCCGGTGTCACCCTCCACCAGTCGGCAGGTGGCCACAATCGAAGACGAGCAGCCCGAAGCGCGGCCCGCACCCAAGAAGCAGAGGGGCGGCAAGCCGGCTTGGCAGCCGGCCTTCTCCTACGAGCAGACTCTCGACGCCCCGTGCAAGTTCCACAGCAGCGCGAAGCCGTCCAACCACACGACCCGGAAGTGCCACTGGCTCACCTGAATCTCTAAAGGCGAAGGGCTCACGTCGCCTCCGCCTGCCGGTCCGCTGCCTCCGGCTCCGCAGCCGCCGGCCGCTCGGCCCGCATTCGGAGCCGTGCACGATGAGTTCCCCGACAAGCATGCCGCCTATATCATCTTTACAAGTCAGCCCGAAGATCGGCGCAGCAAACGCCGAGAGCACCAAGAAGTCAGCATGGTTGCTGCCAACCCCGCCGAGCACATGCACTGGTCAGAAAAACCTATCAGCTGGAGCCGGACCGACCACCCAGAGGTGATGCCGTCTCCCGGCTCTTATGCGTGCTGATAGACGGCGGGAGCAGCATCAACATCCTGTACCGTGACACCATGGAGAAGCTGAATGTCAAGACAAAGCAACTCATGCCTACTCGGACTGTGTTCCATGGCATCGTACCCGGCCTGTCCTGCGCCCCCATTGGCAAGATCAAGATTGATGTACTTTTTGGGGACAAGGAGCATTTTCGCCGGGAAGCAATCTGGTTTGAAGTGGTGGACCTGGAGAGCCCTTACCATGTATTGCTTGGCCGACCTGCCTTGGCCAAGTTCATGGCAGTTCCCCACTATGCATACCTCAAGATGAAGATACCGAGTACCAAAGGCGTCATCACCATAGCCGGCGATTACAAGAAGTCCTCTGAGTGCGCAGCAGCCAGCAGTCGGCTGGCCGAGTCCCTTGTGATTGCCGAAGAAAAGAAGATGTTGGACCGAGTCGTGGCCATGGCCGGCAAGCAGTCGGCCTTGTCCCCCGATCCCGAGGAGCATGATGCTCAAGGATCTTTCCAGCCGGCCAAGGAGACGAAGAAGATACCTCTTGACCCCGAGCGCCTAGAGAGGTTCGCCGTCATCGGGGCAAACCTAAACAGCAAATAGGAAGGCGAGCTCGCTAATTTCCTCCGTGAGAATCGGGACATCTTTGCATGGTCCCCCAAGGACATGCCGGGCGTCCCGAAGGAATTCGCCGAGCACAAAATACACGTCCGAGAAGACGCAAAGCCAGTCAAACAACCCCTCCACCGACTGTCGGAGGAGAAACGCAGGATTGTGGGAGAGGAGATAGCCCGGCTTCTGGCAGCCGGCTTCATTATGGAAGTTTTGTTTCCCGAGTGGATCGCCAACCCAGTCCTCGTGCTAAAGAAAAACAACAAGTGGCGCATGTGCATAGACTACACGAGCCTCAACAAGGCCTGCCCCAAAGATCCCTTTGCCCTGCCAAGGATTGACCAAGTGATAGACTCCACGGCCGGATGCGAGCTGTTGAGTTTCTTGGATGCTTACTCAGGGTATCACCAGATAAATTAAATCCGGCAGACCGCCTTCATCACGCCATTCAGAGCCTTCTGCTACCTGACTATGACATTCGGCTTGAGAAATGCCGGTGCCACTTTTCAGCGTTGCATGTAGAAGTGCCTCCTCAAGCAACTCGGCAGAAATGCCCACGTCTACGTAGACGACATTGTAGTGAAGACGGAGAAGCGCGGCACCTTGCTGGAAGACCTCAAGGAAACATTGAGAACCTACGCCGGTTCCAAATCAAGCTTAACCCCGAGAAATGCGTGTTCGGAGTGCCAGCCGGCCAGCTCCTAGGCTTCCTGGTCTCCGAACGCGGCATCGAATGCAACCCAGTAAAGATCAAGGCCATTGAGAGAATGGCGATTCCCACCAAACTTCGAGACGTCCAGAAGTTTACCGGATGCTTGCCCTCCCTGAACCGCTTCATCAGCCGGCTCGGAGAGAAAGCTCTTCCCCTCTACCGCCTCATGAAGAAGACCAACCACTTCGAGTGGAATGACCAAGCCGATCAAGCTTTTCACGAGCTGAAGAAGATGCTGGCCATGCCGCCTATCCTGGCGGCGCCGACTGAGAAAGAGCCCATGCTCCTCTACATTGCCGCAACCAGCCGGGTGGTCAGCACCGTCATCGTAGTCCAACGCCCAGAAGAAGGCCGAGCCCAGCCGGTCCAGAGGCCGGTGTACTATTTGAGCGAGGTGATGTCTACCTCGAAGCAGAACTACCCGCACTACCAGAAGATGTGCTACGGCGTGTACTTTGCCGCCAAGAAGCTGAAGGCCTACTTCCAAGAGCATCCCATCATGGTTGTATGCACCGCCCCGCTGGCCAAGATCATAGGCAGCCGAGATGCATCCGGCCGGGTGGCGAAATGGGCCATCGAGCTGGCCCCCTATACGATCTTCTACCAGCCTCGCACTGCCATCCAGTCCCAAGCATTGGCCGACTTTCTCGTCGACTGGGCCGAGACCCAGTACCTACCGCCGGCTCCCGACTCCACTCATTGGCACATGCACTTCGATGGGTCCAAGATGCGCACCGGCTTGGGAGCCAGCGTCATCCTCACCTTTCCCAAAGGCGACAAGCTCAGATACACGCTGCAAATTCACTTTGCCGCCTCCAACAACGTGGCCGAGTACGAGGGACTCATACACGGGCTCCGGCTTGCCAAAGAACTCGGCATTCGCCGGATCCTATGTTATGGCGACTCGGACTTGGTGGTCCAGCAATCATCCGGCGACTGGGATGCCAAGGACGCAAATATGGCGAGCTACCACTTCCTCGTTCAGCAGATCAGTGGGTATTTTGAAGGATGCGAGTTCCTCCACGTACCACGAGCCGACAACGAGCCAGCTGATGCCCTGGCTCGAATAGGCTCCACTCGGCAAGCAATACCAACCGGTGTCTCTCTACAACGCCTCCTCAAGCCGTCTATCAAGCCGTCTCCAGAGTCCGATTCCATCTTTGTGCCGCCTGACCCCGACGCAGCCGGCTCAAAGAACCAAGCAAGTGACCTGGGGACTTCGATAGTCGGCCAGGGGGTATCAGCAGGCGGCTCGGGGACTTCCGTAGTTACGCCCAACCCGGGGACTGCCTCACCCAGCTCGGGGACTGCGGTAGTCGGCCCGGAGACTACACCAACACAACAGGCGGCGGCCGACTCCAGCATTTCACCGCCCAGCCCGCCCGCCCTGGTCGCAGTAGCCGTTTTGGCAATAGAAGAAGTCGCAGCTCCGTCATGGGCTCAATCCATCCTCAACTTCCTAATAAACCAAGATCTGCCGGCTGACGAAGTAGAGGCAAGACAAGTCCAACGCCAAGCCGGAGCATACACAATCGTCAACAGAGAACTCGTCAAGCGCAGTGTCACTGGAGTCCTCCAGCGATGCATTGAGCAAGAGAAGGGCATTGCAATCCTCAGGGACATCCACCAAGGAGAATGCGGCCACCATGCGGCCTCAAGATCACTAGTCGCCAAAGCCTTCCGCCATGGTTTCTTTTGGCCGACTGCTTTGGATGACGCCAAGAAGTTAGTTAAACATTGCAAAGGGTGCCAACTCTTCAGCTCCAAGCAACACATGCCGGCTTTAGCACTCAATACCATTCCCCTCACTTGGCCCTTCGCCGTTTGGGGACTGGACATGGTGGGCCCATTCAAGACGGCGCGCGGCGGCATGACACATCTGCTTGTCGCCGTGGACAAATTCACCAAATGGATTGAGGCAAAGCCGATCAAGAAGCTGAATGGGCCGACTGCCGTGACATTTATCACAGATATAACAACTCGGTACGGTGTACCACACAGCATCATCACCGACAATGGCACGAATTTCGCCAAGGGAGCCTTGGCACGTTTCTACGCGACGCAAGGCATCCGGTTGGACCTAGCGTCCGTCGCCCACCCGCAGTCAAACGGCCAGGTCGAGCGAGCCAACGGCCTCATCCTTTCCGGCATCAAGCCCCGACTGATCATATCACTGGAGCGTTCAGCCGGTCGTTGGCTCGATGAGCTGCCGGCTGTCCTCTGGAGTCTGCGCACTACACCAAACAAGTCAACCGGCTTCACTCCTTTCTTCCTCGTATATGGTGTCGAGGCGGTCATCCCAACTGACACCGAGTTCGACTCGCCTCGGGTAACCATGTACACAGAAGCCGAGGCCAAGGAAGCACGAGAAGACGGCGTCGACCTGCTGGAAGAAGGCCGGCTGTTAGCCCTCAGCCGGTCCGCCATCTATCAGCAGGGCCTGCACCGCTACCACAGCCGGAAGGTCAAGCCAAGATCCTTCCAAGAGGGCGATCTTGTACTCCGGCTGATCCAACGAACAGCCGGCCAACACAAGCTCTCGGCCCTTTGGGAGGGCCCCTTCGTCATCAGCAGAGCCTTAGGCAACGACTCCTACTACCTGATCGACGCGCAGAAGCCGAAGGCACGAAAGAGAGATGACTCCGGCAAGGAGTCGGAACGACCATGGAACGCCAACCTCCTCTGAAGGTTTTACAGTTGAAATGCAGTATGTATCACGCTAACTTTTGTACTAAGTTCGAGACAATAGGCCCCCCGAGGAGAGCTCAGGGACTGCCATCTTTTGTCTATGAAATGAAAAGTATCATGCTTATGGCCTTGTCATTGCATTCACTTTTTTCCGTCCGGCACCGGGTTCGACTAGTCGGCCCGGGGACTGCCCGCCTGGAGTTATATTAGAAGTCCTACCCGCAGTCAGACAAGTAGTGTGTGGGCTCCCAAGCTTTCTCTTGCCAAAAGTCGCAGCTCGAAGAACCGGCTGTCTGGCTGGCAAGAGTTAAGGGCAGGAACGGGTGCCCACACGAAAAATGGCTAGGGACTAACGGGCTAATATAACAAAAGCCGGTTTTTCTCCCACCACCGACCGGCTACCAGAGTAGCCGACCGGCCGGCTTCCATTCACCTCGCTCCAATCTAAGAAAGCTCGAGTACTTGCCTTCCCAGAAGGGGAAGGCGGCAAAGGAAACAGCCTAAGGATAAAAAGCATACATGAATGGAAACCAAGCACGCAATAATATTTACATAAAAGACCTTCAAAAGGCCAGCATTCGACATAGTTTGAATACACCCCCAGTGGGTGGAACTGCGCAAGTTTGATAAAATCGTTCAAAAGACAACAAGCAGGAAAAAAGAAAGACGGCAGACTAAGCCAAGGGAGCGACTGGCGAGTCGGGCAGGTCGGGGGAGACGGCAGTGCCGGCTGGAGGAGTGGCCAGCTGGCGAACCTCGGCATGATCACCGCCTCCTGCAGAGGGCGCGCTAGCACGCGCCTCATTGCTGGAGGCACGATCAGGCTGAGGCTGGCTGGCCGCTTCACCCGCTGGCTCAACGTCTTCGCCCTCCTCTCCTTCGTCGTCTTCGCCTTCATCGCTGGAGGCGATCTCCTCTGCCGAGTCTTCACCCGCTGTCGGGTCCAGCCCGAACCACTCCTCCGGCTAGGCAGCACCGTCATCATTAATTTCAGGAGCGAAGACGCTGATGTCAGTACACTCGGCGATCGTCGAAGCGCTCTGAGCGATAGCCGGCCGCACCTCCTCCAGCTCTTCGTCGGCCTCCAGCCGCCAGGTGCGCAGCTGGTCCAGGTTCAGCCTCGGATACCAAGCTTGGACGAACTCCAATGCCCGCCCAGCTCCAAGCCGGGCCGCTGATGCTTTCCAAGCCTCGAAGCGGCCAACCGCAACTTCCAGCCAGTTGGCAGTCCGACTCGAGGTGCGGGGAATCGTCTCGCTTGGCCAGAGGGCGGCCAACACCTGCGCCCCAGCGCGCTAGAGGTGGCGGAGCATACGATGAGCCGGCTGCAGCCGCGCTTGGACCGCCAAGAGTTGCTCCTCAAGCGTCCGACTCGCGTCCGGCGCGATGTCGGCCCCCGCCTGATGGCACGCTTCGCGATGGGCCTTGATGGTTTGGGTAGCAAAGAGGGAGTAGCCGGGAAAGTAGTCTGGACAGAGAATAAAAAACAGCACAAGTCAGAACACAAATCAGGCGACAAGGGGCATGCAAGGAGCGAGGAAGGCGGCTTACCGTCGATCAAATCCTCAATACGGCCGAAGCCTTCATTCAGCGCTTGCCTGGTCTCAGCCCAGCCCGCCGCTTCGGTCTCGAACTCGGCCTTCAGGGCGGCTTTGTTATCCTGCGCCTTCTTTAGGGCCGCCTTATGGCTCTCCTCCTGGTCAGCCAACTTCTTGGCCAGGCGGTCGCGCTCCAGGACCAAGGCGTCGTACTCAGTGTCCTTGGCGCGAAGGGCGACCTGCGCCTCGCTGAGCTGCCCCCTCAAGTCGGCATTGGCTCCTGCAAGCATGAAGACAAAGGAAAAATTAATAAGGAGAAGTCGTCAAGGAAGATCCGACCCGGCTGCTCAGCAGTCGGCCCGAATCTCGGGGACTACACCCAGTGGGTGCGCTGATGCGCCCCCACAGGAGATGAACGAGACAAACACGCACTCCGGCTGCTGGTCAGGTCCTCAGTTCTCCAGCCCAGCTCCTGAGCCTGGGAGTTGAAGGCGGTTGCGCGAAGGTTATGATACTCCTGGAAGATTATACAGGAGGCAAGGATAAATTAAGTTGTCAGGACCTAGTAAGTTCCAAACCGCCTGCGCAGCAGCCGGCTTGGAACTCGGGGACTACACCCAGTGGGTGCGCTGACGCGCCCCCACGGAAGAAATCGAAAGAGCAAAATAACCAAGGACAGAAAACTCACCCGGATGACGGCCCGCGTCGAGAGAAACTCTTGAGTGTATCGCTGCAGCGAGGCGGCCTGAGCTTGAAGCCGGTTCCGGACCTCCTGGGCCGCTACGTTCAGCTCGCCCGTCCCCCCGCTGGGAGTCCACTCGGACGTGCTGACGCTGGCGGTCTCCAGGGCCTCCGCCGTCTGGCTGGTGCCCGCTGCTCGGTGCGGTTCCGGCGCGGAGGCACCACCCCCTGCGCGCCGGCACAATGCCGGCTGCACCTCGAGGCCGGCCCCTGCCGCCGGCTCGCCCCTGGACGGCTGCTCTGGCGCCGCAGCTGATTGGCCGCTTTGGCCCGCTCCAGTCGGCGCCTTCTGCGACGCCCCCTCCACGAAGATCACGGGATCCTCCCGCCTCTCCATCACCAGCGGGCCTTGGTCGACCTCCTTCGACGGGGGCACAGGAACGTCGAGGGCCACGGCGCGGAGGGGAACAACGAGCAGCGGAGGCCGGTTGTGCGAAGCCTCCGCCTCCGTCTCCGCGGCTGCCGCCTTCGCCCGGGCCTTGGCCGCCGCGTCGGCCTACTCCTTCGTCGCCTGGGCGGTCCTTCGCTCCGCCGCCTCCCGCTCCACCCGCGCCTCCCGCGCGTTCCGCCTCGTGGCCTCCTTAAGGTCGGCGCGGGGATCCACGCGGCCGGAGCTTGAGGACCCTCCAGTCGGCCCGACTACGGAGCCGCCAGGACCTCGCTCGAGAGAAAGCGGTGCCCTGTCCGGCAAGAAAAGAAAGGTTTAGAAGAGTTTCGGACGAAGAAGACAAAAAATATATACACAAGACATTCGACGACTTACGCAGAGATCGCCTGCGGCTGCTTCACCGCCTTGCGGAAGCGGGCCGCCTTCGCGGCCGCCTCATCTCGCTTGGTCGCCGCCGTGGAGGCCTTGGATTTTTTCGGCCGGCTGCCGAAGAAGGTCAACGCGGCCCGGCGCTTCTGCGCGCCGCCACGGGCAGCCGGCACGACAGACGAGCCCGCGCCTTGATGATCGGGTGCCGGCTGGCGGTGCGGGGCGACTTCGACCTCGTCGTCATCCGGCCAGTCCTCGAAGCTGGCCCCGAGTCCCGCGCCTCCGGCCTCGTCGCCTTCCCCCACGATGGCGTCTTCCATGGCGGCCGCTCCCAGGTCCGGATCGTTGGCGTCGTCCACCGTGCGGTCGGGGAGGAGCCGGCGCTCTACCCCCGCGGCCCCGGTTGTCGGCGGGAGAAGAGGGTTCTGCAAAAGGCAAACGAGCTGATCAAGATTCGGCTATCATGAGTCCAGCTACAAAAAGGAAGAAAAGAAGAAAGAACTTACGGCAGGCGGAGGGTTGGCGCGGGAATATGGCTCCTTGCCGTATCGCCAATCCTTGACGAGCTTGCAGTTGGAGATATAATTCACCATGTAAGACACCTCTGCGTGAGGCATCTCCTTGGTGCTCAGCCGGCACGGGTCGAAGCGGCCGCTCATTTGGCAGATCATGTGAGGCCGGCCTTGGAGCGGAAAAACCCGGCGCTCCACGAAGGCGGCCACCAAGTCGGCTCCGGTCAGGCCCTCCGACTGGATCATCACCCGAAGCCGGGAGACGGCTACTCCCGGCCTGAGATAGCGACCTGGCCCAGTAGCTCCACGAAGGCTGCCTCCCAGCCGGCGGGCCGGCTACGTAATCCGGCAGGTTGACGTAGTCGCCTTGCTGGGCGACGTTCTTGACGTAGAAATAAGACCTCTGCCAAAGCTTCACCGACTGGATTAGCGGAATGGACGGGAACGGATTTTTCTCGCTCACCCGCCTCATGGCAATGAAGGCTCCGCAGGGGGCGGGCACGCCCGCGACGACGGTGCCGAGCTTGCTTTGGAAGAACTCCCCCCAGAGCTCGAGCATGGGGAGAACTCCAAGAAAGCCCTCGCACAGGGTGACGAAGGCCGACAGCAGCATCACCGCGTTGGGCGTGAGGTGATGCGGCTGGAGGTGGTAGAACTCGAGGAAGGCTCGAAGGAATCCGCTCGCCGGGAGGCCGAAGCCGCGCAGGCAGTGCGAGCGGAAGATCACCCGCTCGCCCTCCTCCGGTGCCAGCGAAATCTCCCTCGCCGGCACTTGACGAACCCGCACAAGGTTCTCGCCGGGCAGACGCCGCGTCCAGCGGAGGAACTCGACGTGGTCCTCGTGGACGTTGGAGCCATCCCACGAGCTCGACAGCGCCATGGGAGCGATGCGGTGGGGAGAAAGACGAAGCGACGGCGGAACGGCGCGACAAAGAGTTGCTGCGGCGAAGAGAAGAAGAAGGAGGGCGAGAAGGGGCGGAGTGAGGGAGAGCGCGCGAGCCTCTGCCGCTCCCCCTCCTCCTACTACTTATAGACCGCGCGGCGGAGCCGAGGGGGCGCGGCGTGGGGGAACGTGGGGATCAACTGCGCCCACTCCCCCACGTCCCGCGATTATTGTGCCTTGATGGCAGAATAAAACCACCGCGGGAAGGCGAGTGGTCCATGTGGGCCGCAGAAGATCCGCACTCGGACCGAGGCCTGCGAGTGGCGGGCCCGGGCCTGCGGCGGCATCCCGTCGCGCGCGTACGTTGCAGGATTTCCTCGCCACGTGGCCCGCGTTCCCGCTTACGAGAAACGGAGCTTTTCCAAAGACGGCGCGCACGAGCAAAGCCGGCCCCTCGGGATAGGAAGCTGACCTAGCTTCTCGTCCCTTTGTCAGCCTCGAAGCTCGATCAGCTTCGGGGATTACTGTCGGAGTAAATAACCATGGGTAGCCTAGCCGGCTCCCCCTGGCCCTTCTGAAAAAATTACGAGCCGATTCGGCCCTCAAGAATCCAAGACGCAGGGCCGCCTTCCCCTTGCCGGCTGTCTCCAGGCCGGCTATTGAAAGGCGGCCCGACTTCAGCCCTCATGAAGAGAAGCCGCGGGAGGGCCGGCTCCGAGAAGCCGGCCGCGAGAAGGCCGACTCCAAGAAGCCGGCTCCCATAAAGCGGTCAAGATCGTACCCTCGAAGTCTGCATCCACATAACGGTGATGTGACGGGGCGTGGCTACAGTGAAGCCTGCCACCCCCGAATCCCGGAGCACGCCTGGCACAGTGCACTGTACGGGTGGCCATGACCCGTCCGGCACAGCACTGTTGCCACGTTAACCCTGATGTCATCCACGACGGGCTACCAGTACGTCCCACGGGCGGTGGGCCCCTTCGGGCAAAGAGACACCCGAAGGCGGCCAAACCTCCCCCAGTCGGCCCAAGATAGAGCCGGTTCCCCCCAGCCGGCTTGCCACCTCCCTCGAAGAAGACGCCCCATTAAGGAGACAAGACGCGGTGGGGCTACAGTGATCGCCCACCGGGCAGCGGCACTGTAGCCACGCCCACTTCGGCGAAGCCCTCGCCACCAAGATTGAGCAACAGTAACCAGCCGCCAACAAGGCCCTGACAGTGGGGCCTGCCTGTCGACCAAGGAGCCGGCAGCCGGCGGGACCCACTAGCCGGCGGGCCCCAGCAGCCGGCGCAGAAGCCGGAGAGCGTAGACACAGACGGCTGGGCCCCGCGCCCAGCCAGATTACCATTGTACCCCCGGGGGGTAGGCCTATATAAACCCCCCGGGGCATCCATGCAAAGAGAGATCAATCCCTGCTAGTTTCAGACACCACATAGGGAGGAGAAGAGAGCAAGCCGTGCCCTTCTTCCTCCTCTCGCCAACAGCTCAAGGAGCACCGTGTAGCTACTTGTTCATCTAGTGACCATGCGGAGACCCCGCAGAGCAGCAGTAGGGGTGTTATCTCCGCGGAGAGCTCCGAAGCTGGGTAAGATTCGCCGGCGTGCATGTCTTCGCCTCATCCCGTTTCCAGGCACCGGTGATGTCTTACTGGCTCCCACAATGATAAGCCACTCATTGGCATATGTCGCACCTACCACCCGACAAAAACTATATCGTTCGATTCGTATTTGAACATAGTTTTCAATGATATAATTTTAGGTGACATGCATGAGCATTTATCATACTATATATTATGTTAGTTAAACTTTTGGTCGTACTAATCAATATAAGGTGCCCGTGCATTGCACGGAACAGTGAAATGCATTGATCGGGGAGTTGTTTATTTTGACAAAGGATGTTGGGGTCATCTCATGTGTAACGGGTATCAGTAGGTTTCTTCGAATATTATTTCATCTCTAGAGCTCACAAACATCCGGATGAAATAGATAAAAAATTATATTTTGCAAACAAAAGCGTTCAACTGTTCAACCTGCATCCAAAACTTGTGAAGAAATAACACTTATTGTGCTTTGCAAGAAATGATCTTTAAGAATTAGTTTTTGAGTATTGATTGTTATTCATGTTGTCTACAGATGACATGGCACTTTCTTATAGCCAATAATTGGCTATACTATTAAGTATTAACCATGCTCTTATACACCAAGACGGAGGGATTAAATCAGGATGATTTGGAAGGGGCAGAGGAGATCTAAGAAATGGTTCATCATAAGTCTTTCACCAGTACTGTAGTAAAAATTCTCAGTTAATCTCATAAATGGCAAGCAAGAACTCTAATGGAGCAAAAGCATGCATGGAATATTCTAGACTAAACCATAAATGGATAAACTTTTACTCAAGCGTGATACTCTAATAGAGCAAGATCATGCATGGTTCTATACTATATAAATAAGAAGTCTCCACGTGCTTAGACAGTGGATTATATTGAGCGAAGACTAATGTTCATCATTTAACTTGGTAATGCATATGTCCAGGTGAACCTCCTTGTAGTCCCCGTGCACCATCTTGGGGGGATATCATACCATGCGTCTTCCATGTCCACGTCGGCAAGAAGGTCCCAGCTCCTCACAGTCCTAGTCAGCATCATGGAGCGAGTGTGGCCCACGTACCTCTGAGGGCCAGCAACAGTGAGCACGCACCCATACATCGGCCTCGTGTCAGTGTCAGCGTCAGCGGCGTCGCCCCTGACGCATTCTATAGAGACGGGGAGGTGGCCTGCACGGGCCTCACCGGTGCCCACGACCAAGAGGAAGACACTGTCCTCCTCCTCTGAGATTAGCAGGCAGCAATGATCCTCCAGCGACTCCGGCATGATGAACGGGTAGCACGTCTCGTACTTGATGTTCTCCGCCAAGGGCCAGTAGTGATCGCCGGACCCCTGCGTGAGGTGATGCACGAAGTCCACTGGCGAGCCCCAAAACGGCATCAGGCACTCATAGTAGTAGACGAAGGGCTCCTTGGAGGCATCGACCAGGCCGTCCATGAACATGAGTGGCTGTAGGGGACGTTGGGCCAGTTGAATATATAAGCAAGTTACTACGAGATTTTGTCCGAATAAGCAAAAAATAAATCATGACGGCTATAACAGAGATTAAACTAATCATGTGGACTAGCATAGTAGATGAACATATCGAATCTAGGACACACACTAGAAACATGAATTCTACCATGATTTCGAATAGGAAGGACAGAAACACATACGGTGCAATGGGAACAGCACCGTTGGTATTGAGGTTGTCTCCCATGTCGTTGAGGAAGAGGTTGTCGAGGTCGGGAAAGAAGTCGTCGTCGGTGAAGTTGTCGCTGCCAGCAGTCGCGAGAGTGCGCTCCCCAAATTTCAACAGCGCCCGCCGAATGGACCGCAGGAGGGAGTGGTTGTAGGGGACGTTGCAACCACCGAATGGAGTGCAGGAGTAGCACACGAAGCAATAGATGGTGCTCCTCCCTAGTCTCTATCTCTACTCTTATCTCTATCTCTACTACTCTTCTTTCTTTTTATAATATACTAGTAGCTGCCAAATGGAATAGTACTGCGTCGCCCGCTGCACGCCTGGCTGAACATGCCTCCTCGCCTCCATCACTCAAGCGAGTTGTCTGGCATCGATATGACCCTACACTGCCGGTATGTGTCTCGTAAGTCAAGCGGCGTGCTGTAGTCATCATCACCTGTCCACTTCCCGCAGCACATATTCGCTTCTCCATCTTTGTCCGCACATAATCATCCAATCTTGCATCCCCACTAAGGTGCCTCCCCCTCTTCCGAAACCCAAGCACTTGCAATGGCAGAACCGAGTAGCGTCTGCCGAAAGAGTGGCTGGAATTCGCTCCCCACAGAGATAATCAAGCTCATTGTTTCATGTGTGTACAATCTCAGTACCATGTCGCTCGCCACGTGCTCGCTGGGGTTGTACCGTTTACTCAAAGCCCTCTGGCCGGAGATTTTTAAGCCAACTCCTTGCTTCCTGATGCCGCCTAATCTTCAGAAATGGCGTGTCATGCAGCATAACGATCGTAGGGTGGCGAGCATCAACCCCCTTGACTGCGATCCGATCCCCGTCACCCTCAACAACATTAACGGTATGTACTGGTTCGGCATGAACACGTCTTGGATGGTGCTCGTCGACGGTCACGACAGCTGGATGCTCGTGGAGTTCTATGATACGTCCATTTTGCATCATGCTTTTATATCGATATTGATTGCATTATGGGTTGTTATTACACATTATGTCACAATACTTATGCCTATTCTCTCTTATTTTAAAAGGTTTACATAAAGAGGGAGAATGTCGGCAGCTGGGATTCTGGGCTGGAAAAGGAGAAAATATTAGAGACCTATTCTGCACAGCTCCAAAAGTCCTGAAACTTCACGGAAGACGTTTTCCAAATATATAAAAATACTGAGAGCAAGAGCTTCACCAGGGGGGCCACACCCTGCCCACGAGGGTGGGGGCGCGCCCTACCCCCCTAGGCGCGCCCCCTACCTTGTGGGCCCCCTGGTGGCCCTCCGGTGGCCATCTTCTGCTATATGAAGTCTTTCGATGGTAAAAAATACTAAGCAATCTTCTCGGACAAAACTCCGCCACCACGAGCCGGAACCTTGGCGGATCCAATCTAGGGCTCCGGCAGAGCTGTTCTGCCGGGGAAACTTCCCTCCCGAAGGGGGAAATCATCGAAATCGTCATCACCAACGCTCCTCTCATTGGGAGAGGGCAATCTCCATCAACATCTTCATCAACACCATCTCCTCTCAAAACCCTAGTTCATCTCTTGTATCCAATTCTTGTCTTCAAGTCCGGATTGGTGCTAGTAGGTTGCTAGTAGTATTAATTACTGCTTGTAGTTGATGCTAGTTGGTTTAATTGGTGGAAGATCATATGTTCAGATCCTATATGCATATTAATACCCCTCTGATTATGAACATGTTTATGCTTTGTGAGTAGTTACGTTTGTTCCTGAGGACATGGGAGAAGTCTTACTATTAGTAGTCATGTGAATTTGGTATTCGTTCGATATTTTGATGAGATGTATGTTGTCTCTCCTCTAGTGGTGTTATGTGAACGTCGACTACGTGACACTTCACCATTGTTTGGGCCTAGAGGAAGGAATTGGGAAGTAATAAGTAGATGATGGGTTGCTAGAGTGACAGAAGCTTAAACCCTAGTTTATGTGTTGCTTCGTAAGGTGCTGATTTGGATCCATATGTTTCATGCTATGGTTAGGTTTACCTTAATACTTTTGTTATAGTTGCGGATGCTTGCAATAGAGGTTAATCATAAGTGGGATGCTTGTCCAAGTAAGGGCAGCACCCAAACATCGGTCCACCCACATATCAAATTATCAAAGTACCAAACGCGAATCATATGAACGTGATGAAAACTAGCTTGACCATGTGTCTTCGGGAGCGCTTTACATCATATAAGAGTTTGTCCAGGCTTGTCCTTTGCTACAAAAAGGATTGGGCCACCTTGCTGCACCTTATTTACTTTTGTTACTTGTTGCTCGTTACAAATTATCTTATCACAAAACTATCTGTTACCACTTATTTCACTACTTGCAGAGAATACCTTGCTGGAAACCACTTATCGTTTCCTTCTGCTCCTCGTTGGGTTCGACACTCTTACTTATCAAAAGGACTACGATAGATCCCCTATACTTGTCGGTCATCAAGACTCTTTTCTGTCGCCCTTGCCGGGGAGTGAAGCGCCTTTGGTAGGTGGAATTTGGTAAGGAAAAATTTATATAGTGTGCTGAAATTTACTGTCACTTGATACTATGGAAAGCAATCCTCTGAGGGGCTTGTTTGGGGTATCTTCACCCCGACCAGTAGAGCAAAGAGTTGCTCCTCAACCTACTGAAAATGAAAATGTTCCCTATGAAATTCCTTCGGGTATGATAGAAAAACTGCTAGCTAACCCTTTTTTAGGAGATGGAACAAAACATCCTGATGAGCATCTGATATATGTGGATGAAGTTTGTGGATTATTTAAGCTTGCAGGTGTACCCGGAGATGTTGTTAAGAAGAAGGTCTTCCTTTATCTTTGAAGGGAGATGCATCGACATGGTATAGGCTATGTGATGATATGGGGTCTTGGAATTACAAACGATTGAAATCGGAATTTCATCAGAAGTTTTATCCTATACATCTTGTTCATCGTGATCGCAATTATATATATAATTTTTGGCCTCGCGAAGGAGAAACCATCGCTCAAGCTTGGGGGAGGCTTAAATCAATGTTATATTCATGCCCCAATCATGAGCTCTCAAGAAAAATGATTATTCAAAAATTTTATGCTTGGCTTTCTGATAACAATCGCACCATGCTTGATACTTCTTGTGTTGGCTCTTTTATGATGATTACTATTGAATTCAAATGGGAATTATTGAAAAGAATTAAACGCAACTCTGAAGATTGGGACCTCGACAAAGGTAAGGAGTCAGGTATGACACCTAGGTTTGATTGTGTTAAATATTTTATGGATACCGATGTTTTCCGTAAATTTAGCACTAAATATGGACTTGACTCTGAGATAGTAGCTTCTTTCTATGAATCTTTTGCTACTCATGTTGATCTCCCCGAGGAGAAGTGGTTTAAATATCATCCTCCCATAGAAGTAAAATTAGCTGCACCTATTAAAGTTGAAGAAAATATTGTCACTTATAATGATCCTATTGTTCCTACTTCTTATGTTGAGAAACCACCTTTTCCTATTAGGATAAAGGATCATGCTAAAGCTTCAACTGTGGTTCGTAAAAGCAATATTAAAACTTATACACCTCCTGAGAAAGTTAAAGTTGAACCTAATATTGCTATTGTTAAAGATCTCTTGTCTGATAATATTGATGGGCATGGTATTTATTTCTGTGATGAAACTGCAAGAATTGCTAAACCCTGTGCTAAAGACAAACCTAGACCTGTGGTAGCCATGCCTGTTATTTCTGTTAAAATAGGAGATCATTGTTATCATGGCTTATGTGATATGGGTGCTAGTGCTAGCGCAATACCTCATTCCTTATACAAAGAAATTATGCATGATATTGCACCTGCTGAGATAGAAGATATTGATGTCACAATTAAACTTGCCAATAGAGATACTATTTCACCAATGGGAATTGTTAGAGATGTTGAAGTCTTGTGTGGGAAAACTAAATATCCTGCTGATTTTCTTGTTCTTGGTTCCCCGCAAGATAGCTTTTGTCCCATTATTTTTGGTAGACCCTTCCTGAACACTGTTAATGCTACCATAGATTGCAAAAGGGATGTTGTTACTATTGGGTTAGATGATATGACTCATGAATTTAATTTCTCTAAATTTAGTAGATAACACCATGAAGAAGAATTACCTAGTAAGGATGAAATTATTGGTCTTGCTTCTATTGCAGTACCTCCTAGTGATCCTTTAGAACAATATTTGCTAGACCATGAAAATGACATGTTTATGAATGAAAGAAGAGAAATAGATGAAGTATTCTTTAAACAAGAACCTATTCTGAAAAAACAATTTACCTGTTGAAATCCTAGGGGATCCTCCTCCACCCAAGGGTGATCCCGTGTTTGAGCTTAAACCGTTACCTGATACTCTTAAATATGCTTATCTTGATGAGAAAAAAGATATATCATGTTATTATTAGTGTTAAGCTTTCAAAACATGAAAAAGAGAGATTATTGAAAACTCTGAAGAAGCATCGTGCTTCTATTGGGTATACTCTTGATGATCTTAAGGGCATTTGTCCCACTCTATGTCAACATAAAATTAATTTGGAAGAAGATGCTAAACCAGTTCGTGATCATCAACGACGGTTGAATCCTAAAATGAAAGAAGTGGTAAGAAAGGAAATACTAAAGCTCCTTGAGGCAGGTATAATCTATCCCGTTGCTGATAGTCAGTGGGTAAGTCCTATCCATTGTGTCCCTAAGAAGGGAGGTATTACTGTCGTTCCTAATGATAAAAATGAATTGATCCCTCAAAGAATTATTACCGGTTATAGGATGGTAATTGATTTCAGCAAATTAAATAAGGCTACTAAAAAGGATCATTACCCCTTACCTTTTATCGATCAAATGCTAGAAAGATTATCTAAACATACACATTTTTGCTTTCTAGATGGTTATTCT
This sequence comes from Triticum urartu, assembly GCF_003073215.2. NCBI lineage: Eukaryota > Viridiplantae > Streptophyta > Magnoliopsida > Poales > Poaceae > Triticum > Triticum urartu. Next base: position 101,904,636 of record NC_053023.1, read on the forward strand.
TGTTTCTCTCAAATACATGTGTCAGCTAAGAATCAATCAAAGACTACTTTTACTTGCCCTTTTGGTACTTTTGCTTATAGACGTATGCCTTTTGGTTTATGTAATGCACCTGCTACCTTTCAAAGATGCATGATGGCTGCATTCTCTGACTTTTGTGAAAAGATTTGTTAGGTTTTCATGGACGATTTCTCTGTCTATGGATCTTCTTTTGATGATTTCTTAAGCAACCTTGATCGAGTTTTGCAAAGATGTGAAGAAACTAATCTTGTCTTGAATTGGGAAAAGTGCCACTTTATGGTTAATGAAGGTATTGTCTTGGGGCATAAAGTTTCTGAAAGAGGTATTGAAGTTGATAAAGCCAAGGTTGATGCTATTGAGAAGATGCCATGTCCCAAGGACAACAAAGGTATAATAAGTTTCCTTGGTCACGCTGGTTTTTATAGGAGGTTCATTAAGGACTTCTCCAAAATTTCTCGGCCTCTGACTAATTTATTACAAAAAGATATACCATTTGTCTTTGATGATGATTGTGTAGAATCATTTGAAATACTTAAGAAAGCATTGATCTCTGCACCTATTGTCCAGCCACTTGATTGGAATTTACCCTTTGAAATCATGTGTGATGCTAGTGATTATGTTGTAGGTGTTGTTCTAGGGCAAAGAGTTGATAAGAAACTAAATGTTATTAAATATGCTAGTAAAACTCTAGACAATGCTCAGAGAAATTATGCTACTACTGAAAAGGAATTCTTAGCAGTTGTATTTGCTTGTGATAAGTTCAGACCTTATATTGTTGATTCTAAAGTAACTATTCACACTAATCATGCTGCTATTAAATATCTTATGGAAAATAAAGATGCTAAACCTAGACTTATTAGGTGGGTTCTCTTGTTACAAGAATTTGACTTACATATTGTTGATAGAAAGGGAGCTGAGAACCCCGTTGCAGACAACTTGTCTAGGTTAGAAAATGTGCTTGATGACCCACTACCTATTGATGATAGCTTTCCTGATGAGCAATTAAATGTTATAAATGCTTCTCATACTGCTCCATGGTATGCTGATTATACTAATTACATTATTGCTAAATTTATACCACCTAGTTTCACATACCAGCAAAAGAAAAGTTCTTCTATGATTTGAGGCATTACTTTTGGGATGACCCACATCTTTATAAAGGAGTAGATGGTATTATTAGACGTTGTGTACCTGAGCATGAACAGGAACAGATCCTACGCAAAGTGTCACTCCGAAGCTTACGGAGGACACCATGCTGGAGATAGGACTGCACATAAGGTATTGCAATCTGGTTTTTATTGGCCTACTCTCTTCAAGGATGCCCGCAAGTTTGTTTTATCTTGTGATGAATGTCAAAGAATTGGTAATATTAGTAGACGTCGGGAAATGCCTATGAACTATTCACTCGTTATTGAACCATTTGATGTTTGGGGCTTTGACTATATGGGACCCTTTCCTTCCTCTAATGGATACACACATATTTTAGTTGCTGTTTATTACGTTACTAAGTGGGTAGAAGCTATTCCAACTAGTAGTGCTGATCATAACACTTCTATTAAAATGCTTAAAGAAGTTATTTTTCCAAGATTTGGAGTCCCTAGATATTTAATGACTCATGGTGGATCACATTTCATTCATGGTGCTTTCCGTAAAATGCTTGCTAAATATGATGTTAATCATAGAATTGCATCTCCTTATCACCCACAGTCTAGTGGTCAAGTAGAATTGAGTAATAGAGAGCTCAAACTAATTTTGCAAAAGACTGTTAATAGATCTAGAAAGAATTAGTCCAAGAAACTTGATGATTCATTATGGGCTTATAGAACTGCATATAAAAATCCTATGGGTATATCTCCATATAAAATGGTTTATGGAAAAGGATGTCACTTACCTCTCGAACTAGAACACAAGGCATATTGGGCCATTAAAGAACTCAATTATGATTTTAAACTTGCCGGTGAGAAGAGGCTATTTGATATTAGCTCACTTGATGAATGGAGAACCCAAGCCTATGAAAATGCCAAGTTGTTTAAAGAAAAAGTTAAAAGATGGCATGACAAAAGGATACAAAAGCATGAGTTTAATGTAGGTGATTATGTATTGCTATACAACTCTCGTTTAAGATTTTTTGCAGGAAAACTTCTCTCTAAATGGGAAGGTCCTTACGTTATCGAGGAGGTCTATTGTTCTGGTGCCATAAAAATCAACAACTTCGAAGGCACAAATCCGAACATGGTGAATGGTCAAAGAATCAAACATTATATCTCAGGTAATCCCATAAATTTTGAAACCAATGTTATTGAAACTGTAACCCTGGAGGAATACATAAGGAACACTTTCCGGAACGTTTCAGACTCCGAAAAGGAATAGGTATGTGGTACGGTAAGTAAACTGACTCCAAAACAGTTTATGAGGCAATATTTCTCCGTTTTGGAATATTTAGAAAAATAGAAAAATAAGAAGCAGTCCGGGAAGGACACGAGGCCTCCACGAGGGTGGAGGGCGCGCCCTACCCTACTGGGCATGCCCCCTACCTCGTGGGCACCTCGTGTGCTCTCCGGACTCTGTTTTCGTACACGATACGTATTTTGGTCGATAAAAATTCATGATATAATCTCCTGGAGATTTTGACCACCGTATCACGCAAAAATCTCCTATCTTTGTTTCGAGCTGTCCTGCTGCAGATTTGAGCAACATGTCGTCCCAGGATTCGGAAGGAGAGAGCTATGTGGCTGATTACCTTGCAGATCCTAAAGTCTATGGGGACGTGGAGCATTGTGGTTGGACTACGGAAGAAGAAGAGGACTATGAACCCAAGGGAAAGGAGGAGACGAGCTCAGATGAAGATGAAGTCCCACTACCTCAACCTGGGGACATGCATGTGGAGTTCAAAAAGTCAAGCCTCCCTGGCAGAATAAAGAAACCTAAGATCGAGTTTCTCCCTTTTCGCCTCTTGTAGGAAAACAAACAGGAACTATGCAAAAAGATACTAAGCCTGGAGCAGGAGATCGAGGACCTAAGGGACCAAAATTCTGTCCTCAATCGCAAATTAAGGTAGAAGCCTACGTCATCAACAAAATCACCACCGTCTCCACCAACAAAGAAGAATTGAGTATCTGGTATGGGCACTCCCCTTGGCAACTGCCAAGCCTGGGGGAGTGCCCCGGTATCGTATCACCATCACTTTTATCTTTACCATTTTTCTTAGTTCGATCCTTTTGATAATATCCTCATCTAGTAGAATAAAAGTTCTTAGTATGATCTAGTTGTGAGTTTTGCTTTACGATCCCTCTATGTAATCGAGTCAGTGAGCTATATAATAAAGATTAGTGTTGAGTCAAGGGCTTGATTATTTTGCCATGATCCTAAGTGAATAAAAGAAAAGAGAAAGAATAAAAAGAAATAAAGAGATCATATGGATCTTATGGAGAGTAATGAGCTCACATAGAAAAAGTATGATGAATAAAAGTTGTTGAGGGTTGCAAACATAGTTTTGGTCATCGTTGCAATTAAAAGGAAGTAATAAAGAAAGAGGTCTTCACATATAAATATACTATCTTGGACATCTTTTATGATTGTGAACACTCATTAAAATATGACATGATAAAGAGTTGACGTTGTACAAGGAAGACAACGTAATGGGTTATGTTTTCTTACATCTGAGATAAATTATATTGTCTTGGATCCTCCAACATGTTGAGCTTGCCTTTCCCCCTCTTGCTAGCCAAATTCATTGCACCAAGTAGAAATACTACTTAAGCTTCCAAATACCCTTAAACCAGTTTTTGCCATCAGAGTCCACCATACCTACCTATGGATTGAGAAAGATCCTCCAAGTAAGTTGTCATCGGTGCAAGCAATAAAAATTGCTCTCTAAATATGTATGATTTATTAGTGTGGGAGAAAATAAGCTTTATACGATCATGTGATATGGAAGAAATAAAAGCGACATACTGCATAATAAAGGTCCATATCACAAGTGGCAATATAGAGTGACGTTCTTTCGCATTAAGATTTTGTGCATCCAACCATAAAAGCACCTGACAACCTCTGCTTCCCTCTGCGAAGGTCCTATCTTTTACTTTTATTTCCTGCCTTGCATAAGAGTCATGGTGATCTTCACCCTTCCTTTTTACATTTTATCCTTTGACAAGCATAGTATGTTGGAAAGATCATGGTATATATGGCTAATTGGATGTGAGTTTTCATGAACTATTATGGTTGACATTACCCTTGAGGTAAAACGTTGGGAGGCAAAACAATAAGCCCCCATCTTTCTCTGTGTCCGACTAAAACTCCATACCCATAAGTATTGCGTGAGTGTCAGCAATTGTGAAAGACTATATGATAGTTGAGTATGTGGACTTGCTGAAAAGCTCTTATACATTGACTCTTTCCTATGTTATGATAAATTGCACTTGCTTCAATGACTGAGATTATAGTTTGTTAGTTTTCAATGAAGTTTACGATTCATACGTGATATTGTGATTGAATTATTACTCTAGCATAAGAGATTATATGACAAGAATTATATAAGTTGTTGTTCTAAGAATGATCATGATGCCCTCATGTCTGTATTTTATTTTTATCGACACCTCTATCTCTAAACATGTGGACATATTTTTCGATTTCGGCTTTTCGCTTGAGGACAAGCGAGGTCTAAGATTGGGGGAGTTGATACGTCCATTTTGCATCATGATTTTATATCTATATTTTTTTCATTATGGGCTGTTATTACACATTATGTCACAATACTTATGTCTATTCTCTCTTATTTTACAAGGTTTACATAAAGAGGGAGAATGCTGGCAGCTGGGATTCTGGGCTGGAAAATGAGCAAATATTACAGACCTATTCTGCATAGCTCCAAAAGTCCTGAAACTTCATGGAAGACGTTTTGCAAATATATAAAAAATACTGAGAGCAAGAACTTCACCAAGGGAGGCACAACCTGCCCACGAGGGTGGGGGCGCGCCCCCTACCTCGTGGGCCCCTGGTGGCCCTCTGGTGGCCATCTTCTGCTATATTAAGTCTTTCGATGGGAAAAAATAATAAGCAATCTTCTCGGACGAAAGTCCGCCGCCACGAGGCGGAACCTTGGCGGATCCAATCTAGGGCTCTGGCAGAGCTGTTCTGCCGGGGAAACATCCCTCCCGGAGGGGGAAATCACTGCCATCGTCATCACCAACGCTCCTCTCATCGGGACAGGGCAATCTCCATCAACATCTTCATCAGCACCATCTCCTCTCAAAACCCTAGTTCATCTCTTGTATCCAATTCTTGTCTTCAAGTCCGGGATTGGTGCTACTAGGTTGCTAGTAGTGTTAATTACTCCCTGTAGTTGATGCTAGTTGGTTTAATTGGTGGAAGATCATATGTTCAGATCCGATATGCATATTAATACCCCTCTGCTTATGAACATGCTTATGCTTTGTGAGTAGTTACGTTTGTTCCTGAGGACATGGGAGAAGTCTTGCTATTAGTAGTCATGTGAATTTGGTATTCGTTCGATATTTTGATGAGATGTATGTTGTCTCTCCTCTAGTGGTGTTATGTGAACGTCGACTACATGACACTTCACCATTGTTTGGGCCTAGAGGAAGGCATTGGGAAGTAATAAGTAGATGATGGGTTGCTAGAGTGACAGAAGCTTAAACCCTAGTTTATGCGTTGCTTCGTAAGGGGCTGATTTGGATCCATATGTTTCATGCTATGGTTAGGTTAACCTTAATACTTTTGTTGTAGTTGCGGATGCTTGCAATAGAGGTTAATCATAACTGGGATGCTTGTCCAAGTAAGGGCAGCACCCAAACACCGGTCCACCCACATACCAAATTATCAAAGTACCGAACGTGAATCATATGAACGTGATGAAAACTAGCTTGACGATATTCCCATGTGTCCTCGGGAGTGCTTTACATCATATAAGAGTTTTTCCAGGCTTGTCCTTTGCTACAAAAAGGATTGGGCCACTTTGCTGCACCTTATTTACTTTTGTTACTTTTTGATCGTTACAAATTATCTTATCACAAAACTATCTGTTACCACTTATTTCAGTACTTTCAGAGAATACCTTGCTGGAAACTGCTTATCATTTCCTTCTGCTCCTCGTTGGGTTCGACACTCTTACTTATCGAAAGGACTATGATAGATCCCCTATACTTGTGGGTCATCAGTCTACACCCGATGATTGGCCCCCCTTCCTTCGATTAACACTGCACTGCTTTGGCACCGCGGCCCAGAATACTCGGAATCTTACAGTAGACAACATGATACCATGTTTGATTTGCTCAAGGTTGTAATATGCCAAGTGCCCACAAGATATGCGAATTATAAAGACTTCGGGCTAATTGCGTCTTCAACCGCGGTCTCGCCTATCTGACAGGTCATTGCGGTAAGTGGATAAATCTACACGTCCATTGCAGGATCATACATCCTCCATGGTTCTTTGATGCCATTGAACACAAGGGCTTCATTTACGCTGTCGACTCCTTCTATGGCTGGACGTATTGCTGGCCTACTCCAGTCATCGCTACAAACGGATGTTGCAGCAGTATGTAACTTTCCTATGATATCATGATGGCTTGCTTATATTACTGTCAACATTTACTGAAAAATATTCATGCTCATAACATGATGTTCTTAAGATTGACTACATTAAGAGCCCTTTTTATTTGACTCCAACTTGATATGATGTTGTAGGACGCCTGGTGTCCCTACCCTTCCTAATCCCAGAACCTTTCAAAGAAAAGCGGCAACCTTTCAAAGAAAAGCGGCATGGCAGTTGCAGGTGGTTCCTGGCTCGATCAGACGACGGCAAAAAATTGATGATCATTCGCATGTACTGGACGTGTTGTTTCGCGGAGTACAATCACAGTCAGTGCAAGGTCTTTGAGCAGGATCCCAGCTTCTCTGGGCCTTCAGGAATTTTTGACTGGAGGCTGGTAAGTAGCCTTGGTACACGCTCTCTGTTTCTCGGACTGAATTATCCGATTAACCAGGAGATAACCGACGGCAAGGATCATGATGGCAGCACGGTTTTGTTCATCAGGAAAAACTGTGTGTACACAGCGTACCATGCGTCTCTGCATGCACCATACCCTGATATGTGCTGCCATGCTCTGCAGCCCAAAGTAGGAGAGAGGGTCGCAAGTATCAGACTTCGACCTGCTAGTTGGAGTTTCCCCCGTCAGGCACCCATCAGGTTCAAGCCATCAACTAATCTCTATAGCTTAATAAATAGTAACGTCTAACTGAGCCAGTTAGTTAGATGCGTATAGTTAGTGTAGTAGTATCTTTATTTAGCATGATGCATACACTTGTTCTTTTTTGGTAGCCCTTTTGTAATGATGGCTAATGTTTGGTTTGGAAGAGAGAGTTGCGTCTTTACTCTTCTGGCCTGCTTACTGCTTCTGTTGCACCCCTAGCCCTGGTTGCTGCTGCTGCTATTTTCAATATACAATCAGTAGTATATTTTGTCTGTTGGTTGAATAAATGTGTTGTTAGAATGACAAACACAATGTTTTGAAAGTCGTTGCACGGGCCGATCCTTTAGTGCCCCGTACCATACGTAGCGCATACTATTTTTGGTACAGAACACATTTTCCACTTGTTAATAACATGCAGCCCACTGATGAAGGCCCAATAGAGGATCCCATAATTAATTGGAAGGGAGGCTCTCACATGAATCCGGCCCAGGTACATGCTCATGGTCCCCTAAACATAAATAAGTAAGTAAATAAATAAATAAATAAAGCTAAATGCTCATGCACCAGTTCTTTAAATTCATGATTTAACAGGAGGATATTATTTCCTATGATTGTGTCGTTACATTTAGTCGATATTATTCTTGGGCAAAGAAAGCGACCAGTCTTCTTTCTCCCACCATTTTCTTCCTGCAACCAGCGGACCCATGCAAATCATAGTCAATGTCGTAAATAGTTCCGGTCCATTTTTATTTTTCAATAAGAATGTCCAACCCAGCCCAGCACATTGGCGACAGCACTTTATCCTCCGCCTTGCTATGCTCGCCGCGGCGCCGCCGTCCGGCCCTGTCAACGTAGTGAATCGGGAGAGGACTGTAGTTGTGAGTATAATAGTATGGACCCACCAGATCCACTCCCGAACACAAGCAAGCGCATCTTTTACTACTCAGATGCACCCATCGTTTTTACTCTAATCCACCCTGCTGATATCTAGGACCCACATCATTTTCAATGTATAGTCAATTAATGACAGAATTGCACAACATTTTTTTGAGGATTTGTTTGGAGGAGCAGGCTATAAAATGGGTTGTGCGGTCTCTATGGCCCGTCTAACAACATGACCAGCCTAGTAGTTTTTTATTTGGAAAAATAGGTAGCCCACTATTTCTTTGAAGAATACCCAAGCTAGGCCTATTTGTTTTCTCCGACTTACTGGGCTGCAAATCTTTCAAGACGAGGAGGTATGCATTCTGGCCTGACCAAAGAGTATGGTCAGTATGTGTTAAAAGTTATGTCAAAGGAGTTGAAAATTCCAAAAAAAATATTGCAAACGGGAATTTAGTTTTTTTTGTTTTTGTTCTTAACTGATATTATATATTTCATTGGATTTTAACATGACATAGCACTAATTTGTTTTTAAATTTGTTTTAGTATGGCTACTAATTTTTGGATTAAGAATATTTTGTTCCCCAGCAAAAACTTGCGAATTTTCAAAATTTTGCACATTTTTAGTTCAATTTTTTAACCCTGGTACTGACCAAAAAATGGGCAGCAATTCGAAAAATGGAAAATGGGCTGCAATAAATTTCATATGAATTAGAAAATGAGTAAAAATTATAAAAACAATAGCGAATGGGCTGTACACACCACAGATTTCGAGGCTGACTTCTTTACGCAAGGCTTTGTCATTCAACACACGATTCTAGCAGCAGTGATTGTTGGATGTCCACCCAACGACTGACATGCTTCTTCAATATCTGATCTTACTGCTCCAGCCGCCTAACCAGCGCCGGTGGGACTGCCTGTGCCCTCCCCTTGTGGCCCGCTGTGATGCCGCGCAGGCTTCACCGGCCCACCCTACTCCCTCTGCTGGCCTGGCCGCATGCAATCAACTGCCTCCTTATTACGCAAAAAAATGATCCCTCCCACTGACATCCGGGGCGCACCGGTTTGGAGGCTGACTTGTGGGCCTACTAAGTTGACGCGTATGCAGGGCTTTGTCAACTTAGTCAACAAAAGATTCTAACAGCAATGACCATTGGATTTGAATCAAACGGTCCTGCTGCTTCTTCAATAGCTGCTCTTCTTGCGCTAGCCGCCCAAACCAGCGCCGGCGAGACCTCCTGCTCCTGCCTCCAGTGGTTGGCTGTGCTGCCATTGAGGCCTCACCGCCCCCTACAACTCCCACCGCTGGCCAGGCCCTGTGATGACGGCAGCCTCACATCGTAGCCGAACCAGTGAACCCTTGTACTCCTCTCCGCGTGAGCTTCCACTGTCGCGTCTTCCCTGGCTCCGCGTCGTCCCCTTCCTAGGCCTCGCTGTCATCCATAGCCCTGGTGCTCTCGGCACGGCGTGGTCAATGTGGTTAAGGAATAACTTCCATTGGAACAGTACTGAACACGGAGAGGCTGACAGCTGGGTCCACAGCCACAGCAAGTAAGTGCCTCCTTATTATGCGCAAAATAATTATTCCTCAGCCTAACAGCAGAGACCCACCGGATGGGCCATCGTATTTCGCAAAAAAAATGTTTCCCACCTAACTACTAGGACCCACCAGTTACATCTTCGCACGCAAGGAAGTGTCTGACAGTCGGGACCCACCTGGTCGAAGCGTACGTAGCGTTGTCATTCTGGTCGCGAACGTGTACGTACATACTGGTCGATCGGTCTATTTGCAGGTTGTAGCGATGAACCGTGGCCATGTGAGGAAGGGCACGTGTCGTAGTATAGGCACGCACGTGTCGTAGTAGAGGTGCGCACATAGCATGTACACATACATACAGCTGCCAGGGTGCAAGAAATTAAATACGGCCACGTACGTACATATGGGTGGGCTCTCGAACGCCTACTCGCCCATACGTATGGCCAAGGCTCGTGTACATGGCTGGGTCAGAATGGATAAACTGCGTCTTCATCGTGTTCATCGGGTGCCAACCGTCTTGGACGAAACAGTCGATCGAAACGAGGCCTGGCGTACCGCAGAACGGAGGAAACGGCCTTGTGTTCGACCAACCATGGTCGAAATAGGATCCTATTCATCGGGAGGGGTCTGGCATACCGCAAAACGGAGGAAACGGACTTCTCTTGGACCTCCTACGGTCGAAACGGGGTCTTGTTGATCGGGAGGGGTGTGGCGTACCTCAAAACGGAGGAAACGAGCTTGTGTTGGAGGGCTACGATCGAAACGAGGGTCCTGTTCATCGAGAGGGGTGTGGCATACCGAAAAACGGGACTCCACGGGATACTGTTCATCTCCACCGTCGACCTCCTCTAGCCTTCACGGGCTACTGTTCATCCATTGTCGACCTCCTCCAGCCTCCACCTGTGACTGTTCATCCACGAGCTCCTGTTCATCCAGCCTCCACCGCTCCGCCACCGGCTACTGTTCAACCAGCCCTCTCCACGGGGTCCTGTTCAACCACCCATCTACGGGCTACTGTTCATCGAGCTCTCCACTGGCTACTGTTCAACCAGCCCTCCACGGGGTCCTATTCATCCACCCCCAACCGGCTCGATCGGGGTCCTGTTCATCTAGCGGTAGTGGCCTCTAGTACCATGGGGTCCTGTTCATCCAACCCCCCACCGAGAACTGTTCATCCAACCCCCCCCCCCAACAATGCTCACTGTTCATCCAGAGGCAGAATCGATCGGCTTTAGTTAGCAGCAGTGTGGAGAAGGAATCGCTCGATCGGGTTTAGTTAACAGCCATCGATCGATCGCTTGGGTTCAATAACACGTAGCCTGCAGTGCAAGCGCTGGGGTTCAGTAGGAGAATGCCTCGCTCGGGTTCAGTTAAAGCCCAACGCCTCACACCCACACGCGTACGTGTACGAGAGAAACGCGCATCACTCGGCCCCCCGACCAACCACCATAACCGGGAACTTCCCGATATTTTCCTCGCCCTCACTTCTACCACAGCTTTTTCCGTCATGCACGGCCCAAAGAATGTCATGCAGCTGCGTCTCCGGCCCGCCTAGGACGAAAAGCCCATTTTCTGTCATGATTTTTGTCATAGAAGTAGGAGCCCACCACATCTATGATGATAACGGGTTTTGTCACAATTATCGTCATTGAAGTGTCATAAGCATGATAGAAAAAAATTGTTCGGCCCAAAATGTCACGGATGGGTCTTTTTTTGTAGTGACAACAAGGATCTTGAAGACACCGTCTACAGGATATGCAGACGCCGGGATCACCAATGGGAAATGGTCCACACTAGGAGAGATGAGTCGATTGCATCATACATACAGGATATGGACCAGCACATCCACCGATTGGAGAATCAGATGTGCGCTAGCATGAAGAAAACCAAGAAGCTGATCACCCGGAATATTGAGCTAGAGGATGAACTCAAGGAAACCCATGATGGATATTGTCGGTTCTATATCCGGCATATCCGGCATATCTTCTCTCTTTTTACCCTTGCGGGGAGGATCTTCTTCCTCCGCCTCCTCCTCGTCATCACCCTCGTGAGAAGACTGGGCATCAGCATCTCCGGACATTGCATCCGAAGTGCTCTCCTACCTTTTCTTCTTCTTGTCCTTCTTTGTCGGCGCCTGATATGGCGCCGGGACCAGCATCCTCATGTAGAAGAGGATTGGCTGGGTCTTCGGGGAGCGGAGCCGGACACCGAATCTGCTCCGCCTTTTTAATCCAGACCTGTAAGGGGATGGACTACTTAGCACCTATCCCTTGGGTTGTTGAAGCCTATTGGTGTTCGGAGTTTGTAGAATTTACCTCGGAGGACGGATGGTTGTAGTCGAGGCTGGTGTCGTCTGAGGACCACGGCCATGATTTCTTATTCTTAAAAGGCAGCTTCCAGATCCTCTTGTGCGTTTTGCCGTAGAACCGTTGTAGGGTCCGCGTCCCTTCCAGATTGAACTACCACATCTTGAGGGGCCGCCTCTAGCAGGGAAGTGCTCGGTGGATCAGCATCACTTGGATTACGTCGGCAAGGGTAACGCCCTTCGCTATCATGCTCTTAACGCATTTCTGCAGCAACAGCACCTTAGGGACCGACCCCCAGTCCAGACCCTTGTCGGTCCAGGATGTAAGCCTCAGCGGGGGTTCGGATCTAAAGGCTGGTGCAGCTGCCCACTTGGAGCCGCGGGGTTCTGTAATATAGAACTATTCCTGTTGCCATATTTTCACGGTGTCCATAAAGACTCCCTTTGGCCAATTGACTTTGTGGAGCTTGCTCACCATGGCACCACCATAATCCGTGTGTTGCCCATTGACCACCTTCGGTTTCACATTAAAAATCTTGAGCCATAGGCCGAAGTGCGGAGGGACACGAAGGAAGGCTTCACAAATGACGATAAACGCCGAGATGTGAAGGAACGAATTTGGGGCCAGATCATGAAAATACAGCTCGTAGTAGAACATGAGACCCCTTACAAAGGGATGAAGGGCGAATAAGAGTCCATGGAGGAAGTGGGGGATAAACACCACCCTCTCACCGGGCCCTAGAGTGGGGATGACCTGCGCCGGATCGGGAAGCCTGTGCTTTATTTCCGCGGTCAAATACCATACTTCCCGCAGCTCCTTGATGTTCTCCTCTGTGACGGAGGAGGGCACCCACTTGCCTTGAGAATCGGCCATGGTCGGAGGAGTTGTCGGGAAAGGAAGAGCTTGGAGTTTGGGCGCTGGAGCTCAGGGACGGAGATCAAAGAGAATGAGGCATGGGGTGGAACAGATGGGTTCTATCCACTTATATGGACTGCGAATATCAAGCATCCCCTCCCTCGAGCCTTAAAACTCGCCTGTTCCCAAGGGGTCACGTGAACCGCATGGTTAGGTTACCAAAACTCGTATTGATGAGAATCTCGTAATAAGGGGGCGCAATCTCTGCTTTGACAAGACGTGTCGCCGGAGGTTGCATATCGAAGCGTGAAACAGGAGGCCGAAAAATGGTTCGAAGTAATAAAGCGGCTGGATGTAACGCCTCGTCCGTAAAATCATCAGAAGACGGAATTTATCTGTATTTTACTTTATGTTTAAGCATAGTGACTATTGTAAAGAGACGGATATAGTACTGATGGTCAACTGCTTTGAAGTGCTCGGAGGAGGAACCCGCATTGCAATGCCGAAGACAATCTGCGCGCCGGACACATCGTCATTGAAGACTAGTTCAGGGGCTACTAAGGGAGTCCAGGATTATGGGGTCCTCAGGCGTCCAGGCTATGTGATATGGGCTGGACTAATGGGCCACAGAGATACAAGACAGAAGACTTTCCCCTGTGTCCGGATATGACTCTCCTTTGCGTGGAAGGCAAGCTTAGCGTGTGAATATGAAGATTCCTTTCTCTGTAAACCGACTCTGTACAAACCCTAGTCCCCTCTGGTATCTATATAAACCGGAGGGTTTAGTCTGTAGAGGAAGACACAATCATAATCATACAGGCTAGACATCTAGGGTTTAGCCATTACGATCTCATGGTAGATTAACTCTTGTAACCCTTATACTCATTAAAGTCAATCAAGGAGGACGTAGGGTATTACCTCCATCAAGAGGGCCCGAACCTAGGTAAACATCGTGTCCCTTGTCTCATGTTACCATCGATCCTTAGACGCACAATTCGGTACCCCGTACCCGAGATCTGCCGGTTTTGACACCGACAGATATGAAGAGGAAATTAGTGTGAAACTGGAGAGGTATGAGGATCTGAAGAAGAAGCTAGAGGCAGCCAAGGAGAAGCTAGACCAGGGAGAGAACATTCAGGAGGACAACTATAATGGAAATTTCATCAGCCAAGACAAGGATTATGAAGACGACGACGACGACGATGATGATGATGATGATGACATGATGGAGTCTTCTATCGATCAGAACTTCTAGCCGACCACCATTTTAGATATTAGTAATTCTCTTTACTTTCGATTAGAGTTTTTCGAGTAGTTCAATATCGTTGTGAGATTTTGTAATGGTTAGCTTAGACCCGGTTTTGTGAACCTTAATTGAAATTTAGTGGTGTGATTAGGAATTTATTTGCCTCATATGCATATGGGTAGTGTTATTTCTCATTAGTCCCTTATTCTAATCTAATTTCTCATCCGCTCCAAACCCATCAGATGCCTCTGAGACATGACCCCGGATTTACTTTCCTGCCGGAGCTCACCCAATTGATCCAACAGAATGCCTTGATGCAGCTAATCATCCAAAACCAAGGCAACAACAACAACCCACCGCCACCACCCCTAGTTGACAATCTGACCTGTTTCCTAAGGTTGAATCCATCGGTGTTCTCTAGCAGCACTGAGCCAATTGTGACTGATGATTGGCTCCGCAAGATCGGGAGCGAGCTAGAAACTATTGGATGCAGGGATGCGGAGATGGTGCGCTTTGCCGCGCATTAGCTTGATGGACCCGCAACCTCTTGGTGGGAGAATTACACCGCCACTTACCCCATTGCGACAGTTACATGGGATCAGTTTCAGCAGGCCTTCCGCACCGCACATGTCTTAGCTGGAGCCATGAGTCTTAAGAAGGATGAGTTCCGCAACTTATGCTAGGGGAGTCGTACTATGGGGCAGTACGTGGATGAGTTTAGCCAGTTAGGTCACTATGCCCCAGATGATGTGGGCACAGATGCCGCAAAGCAGGAGAAGTTTCGCGAAGGACTGAACGATGATCTGGGAATGCAGCTGATGGTGGCAACATTCAACAACTACCAAGAGCTGGTAGACAAGTCCATCATTCTTGAAGGCAAGCGGCAACAGATTGATAGTCGCAAGAGGAAGTATGGCCAGGGGAAGTACAACTCGGGAGTTCAGCAGAAGCCCCGCTACGCTCCATACTCAGGAGGACACAATCACCATAACCATGGAGGCCATTCTTATCATGGAGGAAATGGGCATAATCATAACGGCCATAGGAATGGCAATGGGAATGGAGGAAACAACAATCAGAATCGTTCCGACCCCGCGACATCCGCAGAGAAAGATCTGAGTCACATTACCTATTTCAAGTGCAGGAAGACCAGACACTACACCACCGAATTTCCCAAGGCGAAGAATGGGAATGGAAATGGAAGCTCTGAAAAGAAGCCCAACCCTTTCACCAGAGGTCAGGTGAATCACGTCAATGTGGAGGAAATTGATGAGCAGCCCGATGCGGTTGTCGGTAAGTTTTCGATTAATACATTTACAGCCTTTGTTCTTTTTGACACGGGTGCATCGCATTCATTCATATCAAGGGTGTTTGTGGACAAGTTTCAGTTACTGGCCGTAGCCCTAAAGTCACCTATGTTAGTGAGTTCCCCGAGAGCTGAGTATATGGCTAGTCGGGGATGTTTTCAGTTGCTGTTGACCATAGGTAGACATGTTTTCCCCACAAACCTCATTATCCTAGAATCACAAGGATTGGACATGATCCTAGGCATGGATTGGCTATCCAAGTACGAGGGAAACATCGATTGTGCCAGTAAGTCGATTCTTCTCACCACCCTAGAGGGAAAACGGATCAGGTATGTGTGTAGGCATACGCCAAGGAGGACTCAAGTGAATTCCATTTGGGGAGTTGTTCAGGAGGAAGTACTAGTTGTGAAGGATTATCCCGATGTATTCTCAGAAGAATTACCAGGCATGCCACCACACCGAGACATAGAGTTTTTGATCGAGTTGTTGGAAGGCACCGGACCAACATCCAAGAGACCATATCGAGTGCCCGCAAATGATTTGGAGGAAATTAAGAAGCATATTAAAGAATTATTGTAGAAAGGTTATATTCGGCCGAGTTCGTCACCTTGGGGAGCCCAGTGCTTCTAGTTGAGAAGAAGGATGGATCCTTGAGGATAGTTGTAGATTATCGTGCGTTGAATGAGGTGACGATCAAGAACAAATATCCTCTACCGATGATCAATGATTTGTTTGACCAACTGCAGGGAGCTAAAATTTTCTCCAAGGTCAACCTTCGATCAGAATATCACCAACTGAAGATCCGAGAGCGGGATATACCTAAGACATCTTTTACCACCAGGTATGGGCTTTATGAGTATATGGTTATGTCGTTTGGTTTGACTAACATCGTATTCACAGAATTCTGGGATAAGTTCGCCATGGTGTTCATTAATGATATATTGGTTTATTCTAAGAATGAAGAAGAACACAAGGACCATTTGCGGTTGGTTCTCGAGAAGCTCAGGGAACATCGACTATGTGCCAGGTTCAGTAAATGTGAGTTTTGGTTGAAGTAAGTGGGATTTCTCGGACATGTTAGATCAGGAGAAGGAATAGCAGTAGACCCTACCAAGGTTGAATCCATCACCAAATGGATGGCACCCACCTCGGTTGGAGAGATACATAGTTTCCTTCGACTCACATGATATTACCGGAGGTTTATTGATAATTTGTCCAAGATCGCGAAGCCCATGACAGAGTTATTGAAGAAAGACAACAAGTTTAATTGGACCGAGGATTGTGAGGCCAGTTTTCAGGAGTTGAAGAAACGTCTGGTTACATCCCCAGTGCTAATTCTTCTAGATATACGCAAGGATTTCCAAGTATATTGTGACGCTTCTCATCGGGGACTTGGAGGCATTCTTATGAAAGAAGGAAGAGTTGTTTCGTTTACCTCACATCAGCTCCGACCTCATGAGTTGAATTATGCCATGCATGATTTGGAGTTAGCAGCCATAGTGCATGCGCTCAATACCTGGAGGCATTTCCTTATTGGAAATCATTGTGATGATTACACGGATCACAAGAGTTTGAAATACATCTTCACATAGAAGGAGTTGAACCTCAGGCAGAGGAGATGGTTGGAGCTCATAAAGGATTATGACATGAGACTACATTATCACCCAGGAAATGTCAATGTCATAGTAGATGCTTTGAGCTACAAAAGCTATGTTAATACTCTCATGACTAGAGGATTACCCCAGGAGTTTGCCGATGATCTCAGAGACCTCCAATTGGAGATAGTTCCGAGAGGATATGTTGCAGCACTGGAAATATAGTCCACTTTGTTGGAAAGGATTCAGGAGGCCCAGAAGTTGGACAAAGGAATTGCACAGATAAAGAACAAAATGAACCAAGGGATGACACTTAAGCACAGAGACTTCGATCCATTGGGATCAGGTCGCTACATAGGCATGCTTTTCCTGTCAACGCAAATGAAAGATACATCATAGGTGGTTCCCACACCTAAAATAAAGTTTATTCCTTTTTTCACCATTCTTTCACAATCCATGGCTAGCCATATCCACGGGTGACTTCCATACCAACACTTACCAAGGAATTTATTGTTGACAACATAAATAAAATTTATTTTCATTTCAGGACTAGGCATCCCTATTACCTGACACACTCTCATGCAATGACAAGTGAATAAACACTCATATTGAGAATAACACATCTAGCATGGAAAATATTGGCCACCCCCTGCCGCTTCATGAGCGGTACGGGCACACAAAAAGGAAATTCATTTTGAAAATTAGAGTTGGCACATATAAATTTACTTGGAATGGCATGGAAATACCGCATATAGGTAGGTATGGTGGACTCATTTGGCACAACTTGCTTTCAGGAGTTTGGATGCACAAGCAGTATTCCCGCTTAGTACAAATGAAGGCTAGCAAATAGATTGAGAGGCGAGCAACCAAGAAACGAAAACAATCATGAACGAGCATTATACTTAACTAACACCGAATAATGCACCACAAGGAGGATATAACTTTATTGCATAACTATTGACTTTACATGCTTGCATAGGGAATCACAAACCTTAACACCAATATTCCTACAAAAGCATAATTACTCACCAACATGACTCACATATTATTATCTGCATATCGCAATACTATTACAAGGAATCAAACTTATCATATCCAATGATCTATATGGAAGTTTTTATTATAACCTTCTTGGATATTCATCATATTAGGACCAACTTCATAGCTTGTGCAAATTTGCATCAACTCTCAAAATAATATAAGTGAAGCATGAGAGTGTTCGACAAACTACTCCAAAAAGATATAAGTGAAGATCAAGAGAGTAGTTAAGTAAATGCGAGTTATTTGAGGACTCTCTCTCATTTAAACATTTCAGATCTAATTATTTTATTAAAATGGCAAGCAAAAAAATTGAGATTCTAAGAATATCACACATCATGTGACGAACCCAAAACTTAGGCTCAACCGAATCTAACCGATAATTGTTTATGAAGAAAGGTGGGATGCCTACCTGGGTATCCCCAAGATTAGATGCTTGATGCTTCTTGGAGTATTATCTTGGGATGCCTTGGGCATCCCCAAGCTTGAGCTTTTGTGTCTCCTTAATTCCTTTTATATCACGGTTTCCCTAAATCTTAAAAACTTCATCCACACAAAACTCAACAAGAACTCATGAGATAAGTTAGTATAAATCAATGCAATAACCTTATCATTATCTACTGTAGAAAATCACTAAAATTATTATTTAACATTTCATACTAAATGCCTCTGCATATTTAATAGTCCAATCCTCAAATAGAATCATCAAACAAACAAACATATGCAAACAATGCAAACATAACAACAATCTGTCTAAACAGTACAATATGTAAAGAATGCAAGAAGATTCATACTTCTTTAACTTCAAAGATTCTGAAAATTTGCCACACTGTATAAACTTTATCATAGCTTAATGTGTAAAAATTCAAGATTTTATCACATTCTGGCATTTTTTTAAAAATACAGACAATGATAGAAAACTTTATGTTTTCAAAACAACAACATATAGACTTGCAAAATAAGCATGCTAAAGGCTATCCTTGACACCTTTATTGAACTAAAGATGCAAAACATTATTCTAAATAGCAGCAAGCAAATCCTAACAAAATAAAATGACGCTCCAAGTAAAATACATATCATGTGACGAATAAAAATATAGCACCAAGTGAGGTAACTGATAATGTTGAAGACGAAAGAGGGGATGCCTTCCGGGGCATCCCCAAGCTTAGTTGCTTGGGTTTTCCTTGAATATTACTTTGGGGTGCCTTGGGCATCCCTGAGCTTAGGGTATTCCCACTCCTTATTCTCCTCATATCGATATCTCACCCAAAACATCAAAACTTCAATCACACAAAACTTAACAGAACTTCGTGAGATAGGTTAGTATGATAAAGACAAATCAGTCACTTTGGTACTGTAAAAGACAAGATTCATAATTGTTCTCACATAATGCCTACTGTACCTTATCATTTCCAAAATTTATTTTGAGCAATATAAGCCATAGAAACTAGAAAACAAGCAAACTATGCATTGAAAACAGAATCTGTCAAAAACATAGCAGTATGTCATGATATGGACAATGACCATACTTTTGTAAATTCAAAACTTCTGAAAAATTAGAACAACGTAGACAATTTGTGTATCAATCATCAGTAAAAAATCAGAATTTTATCATGTCATAGTGAACTTAAACAATTTTTTTACTGGAAGCAAAACTTTATGTTTTTGCACAGAATCAAGTCAATTATCATCCACACTATCCCAAATCCTTTACTTGGCACTTTATTGAAACAAAAGCAATAAAACATGATTACTACAGTAGATTAATCATGTGAATATGTAAAATCAGTAGGGGTAAATATTGGTTTGCCACCCAACAATCGCTTTTCTTTTATGCCTTTTAAGCTAGGCATGATGATTTCAATGATGCTCGCATAAAAGTAAAGAATTAAAATATAAAGAGAGCACCATGAATCACGTGAGAAGCACATTTAAGCCTAACCCACTTCCTATGCATAGGGATTTTGTGACCAAACAATTTATGGGAACAAGACTAGCATAGGAAGGCAAAACAAGTGCAACTTCAAAACTTTCAACAAACAGAGAGGAAACTTAATATTATTGAGATATGTAAAAGCATGTGTTCCTCTCTCATAATAATTTTTAGTGGCATCGTGAATGAATTCAACAATATAACCATCACATAAAGCATTCTTTTCGTGATCCACAAGCATAGAAATTTTATTACTCTCCACATAAGCAAATTTCTCCTCATCAATAGTCATGGGAACAAAATCAACAAAATAACTATCATGTGATTGAAAATTAAAATCATGATGATAGTTTCATGGTTATCATTATTCAATATAGCATACATGTCATCACCATAATCATCATATGTAGCAACTTTATTGTCATAATCAATTTAAACCTTGTTCGAAATAGTTGATTCATCACTAAATAAAGCTATGACCTCTCGAGTCCACTTTTATAATTATTAGAATAAGATTCAACACCCTCCAAACTAGTGGGATCATCATTACCCAAAGTTGACTTGGGATCAAAACCTCTTCCAAACCCACTTTCATCAATATACTCATCATAAATAGGAGGCATACTATCATCATAATAAATTCTCTCATCAAAACTTGTGGGACTAAAAAGATCATCTTCATCGAATATAGCATCCCCAAGCTTATAGCTTTGCATATCATTAGCGTCATGGATATTCAAAGAATTCATACTAGCAATACTGTAATCATGCTCATTTTTCAAAGATTTTATGCCAACCATTTTATTGAATTCATCTTCTATCGATTGAGCACAATTTTACTTTCCATCATTTTCAAGAAAGACTTGATAAAGACGAATAATATGAGGTAACCTCAATTCCATCTTGTTTCCTAGCTTTCTTTTATGAACCAAACTAATGATAAAACATGAAACTAAAAGATTCAATTGCAATATCTAAAGATATACCTTCAAGAACTCACCTCCCCGGTAACAGCGCTAGAAAAGAGCATGATGTCTACTACACAACTTTATTCTTATAGACTTGTGTTGGGCCTCCAAGCACAGAGTTTTGTAGGACAGTAGCAATTTTCTCTCAAGTGGATGACCTAGGGTTTATCAATTCGTGGGACGCGTAGGATGAATATGCTCTCTCCCAAACAACCCTGCAACCAAATAACAAAGAGTCTCTTGTGTCCCCAACACACCAAATACAATGGTAATTTGTATAGGTGCACTAGTTTAGCGAAGAGATGGTGATACAAGTGTAGTAATGATAGTAAATATTGATTTTTGTAATATTAACAATAAAAACAACAATGTAGCAAGTAACATAAGTGAGCACAAACGGTATTGAAATGCTTGAAAATGAGGCCTAGGGTTCATACTTTCACTAGTGCAATCTCTCAACAATGCTAATATAATTGGATCATATAACCATCCCTCAACGTGCGATGACGAATCACTCCAAAGTTCTTATCTAGCCGAGAACATAAGAAGAAATTTTTTGTAGGGTATGAAACCACCTCAAAGTTATCCTTTCTGAACGGTCTATCCAAGAGTTCGTACTAAAATAACACCAAGTTATCCTTTCTAATCGATCTATCTAAGAGTTTGTGCTAAAATAACACCATATGATACACATCAACCAACTCTAATGTCGCCTAGATACTCCAATGTCACCGCGAGAATCCGTGAGTTGATTATACGATATGCATCAAACAGTTTTAGATTCATAATACTCAATCCAACACAAAGAACCTAGAAGAGTGTCCCAAGATTTCTACCGGAGAAACAAGGACGAAAACGTGCATCAACCCCTATGCATAGATTTCCCCAATGTCACCTCGGGAATCTGCGAGTTGAGTGCCAAAACATATATCAAGTGAATCAATAGGATACCCCATTGTCACCATGGGTATTCATAGCAAAAGATATATCAAGTGCTCTCAAATACATAAAAGTATCCAATTCGATAACAATGAAATCTCAAAGGGAAAAACTCAATTCATCACAACAAGATAGAGAGGGAGAAACACCATATGACCCAACTATACTAACAAAGCTCGCGATACATCAAGATCGTGCCAAATCAAGAACACAAGAGTGAGATATTAAACACATATCTACTGGTACAAATCCTCAGCCCCGAGGGTGGACTACTCCTTCCTCATCATGGTGGTCGTCGGGATGATGAAGATGGCCTCTAGTGATGATTTCCCCCTCCGACAGAGTGCCGGAACAGGGTCTAGATTTGTTTTCATGGCTACAGAGGATTGCGGCGGCGGAACTTCTAATCTAGGGTTATTTCTAGGGGTTTCTGTCTTTATAGGATATTTTGGTGTTGCTTTCACGTGAAGATGGGCTTCGAGGGGCCCATCACCCACCAGCAGACGGGCAAGGCCCCTGGCGCCGCCCTGGTGGGTGGTGGCCATCTCCTTCACCTTTTGGTCCTCCCACAAAGCTTCTAGTGCCTCTTTTGTTCCAAAAATATCGTCAAAAAGTTTCGTTGCATTTGGGGAACTTTTATTTCTGCACAAAAAACAACACCATGGTAGTTCTGCTGAAAACAGTGTCAGTACGGGTTAGTTCCATTCAAATCATATCAAAACCATATAGAATTGTTGTAAACATGGCATGAATACTTCATAAATTATATATACATTGGAGAGGTATTAGTAGCCCCCAGGATTTGATATATTACTTCTCTAAAAAATATTTTCCTGCTTATAAGAAACAAGCTGCCTTAGAGGAAATATTTAACTTTGTGCAAATTGAAGAAGAGAATCTCCCTCAAGCTTGGGGGAGGCTTCTCTAGTTACTTAATGCTTTGCCTTATCATCGTCTTAATAAAAATGAAATACTTGATATGATTATAATGGACTAACCGATGCTTCTAGGGACTACCTAGATAGTTGTGTGTGTTGTGTTTTCAGGGAATAAACTGTTGAACAAGCTGAAGAACTATTGAATAATATATTGTGAAATGGTAATGATTGGATACTTCCTGAACCACCACCTAAACCAACACTGAATAAGAGAGGCATTATATTCCTTAGTCCTAAAGATATCCAAGAGGCAAAGAAATCTATGAAAGAAAAAGGTATTGAAGCTGAAGATGTTAAGAATTTACCACCCATTGAAGAAATACATGGTCTTGACACCCCAACATAGGTAGTAGAGGTAAATTATCTCATGAGATTTGATGAAGGTGATATTCCTTATTACAAATCTGCTAGTCAATGCTTGGAGGAATTTGACAATTACATTGTTAAGCAAGAACATTTTAATGCATATGTTATGAAACAATTGAAGTGCAATGCTTTCATGATTGATCGTTTGAGTGACTTGATGTTTAGAATTGCTAATGATATTAAAGGTCTAGGAAAACATGCTTCCATGGTTCAAACCCAGTTAGGCAAGTTGCTAAGTCTCAAAATGAATTACTTAATGAGATCATTAGTAATATGAAAGATCATGATATTAGAGTAATGACTAGAGGACGTATAATGACTCGGGAACCTCTGTCTCCTGATGGCCATCCTAAAATAATTGAGCAAGATTCTCAGAGAATTAATGTTGATGCACGTAGTTCATCTAAGAAGAAAAATAAAAAGGGAAAAAGATAGGACTTTGCAACTTCTAGTGAACTTGGGGTAGGAAAACCTTCTGAGAATAGTAATGATGTTTCTATTTCTGATGCTGAGACACAATCTGGTAATGAACATTCACCCAGTGATAGTGATAATGATAATGATAATGATTATGATAATAATGATGTTCATGTAGATGCTCAACCAGACAATGATAAAGAATCAGATAATGATGTTGAAATAGAACCTGCCGTTGATCTCGATAACCCACCTCCTAAAAATAAGAGATGTGATAAAAGAGATTTCACTGCTAGAAAACATGGTAAGGAAAGAGAACCATGGGTTCAGGAACCCATGCCTTTCTCAACTAAACCATCTAAGAATAAGGAAGAAGAAGAATTTGAACGCTTTTCTGAAATGCTTAGTCCAGTCTTTTTGCATACTCGTTTAACTGAAATTTTAAAGGTGGCCCCATATGCAAAATATATGAAAGATATTATCACTAATAAAAGAAATATACCTGAAGTTGAAATCTCCACCATACTTGCAAATTATAATTTTAAGGATGGAGTACCTAAGAAACTAGGAGATCCAGGAATACCCACTATACCATGCTCCATTAAACGAAATTATGTCAAAACTGCTCTATGTGACTTAGGAGCCGGTGTTAGTGTTATGCATTTCTCTTTATATACAAGACTTCATTTGAATAAACTCACACCCACTGAAATATCTTTGCAAATGGCTGATAAATCTACCGCTATACCTATTGGAATTTGTGTGGATGTGCCTGCTGTAGTTACAAATGTTACTATCTTAACAAAATTTGTTATACTTGATATGCCCGAGGATGACAATATGTAAATTATCCTTGGTAGACCCTTTTTGAATACTGTAGGGGCCGTTATTGATTGCAACAAAATCAAGGTCACTTTTCATATTAATGGTAATGAGCATATGGTACACTTTCCAAAAAAACAATTTCAAGTGTATGGTATCAATGTTATTGAAAAATCACCGACAATTACTACTGGAAGTTTTCAACTCCCCATTCCTTCTATCAAAAAGAAATATAAAACTCTTATTATAGGGGAGATGCATATCCCCGTTGAGGTAACTTAATGTTATACGAAGATTCTTGTGTTTCATGTCATTCGAAAATGGTTTGTTAATAACACTTGATCAACCTTATTAATGGATTCTTTTTTAGGGGCATGTGGTGATGAATTTAGTAAGCACAACCTATTGTACCCACTATTTACTCTCTATTATTTAAAGTAAATAAAGCAGAAATGCCATGATTATCCTGCTTTATGAATTTTCCATGCAATAAAAAATGACCTAAAAATAAAATTTCTCAGAATGCCCTGAAAATTTAGTATGAATTTTTGTAGAATATATAAGAATTTTAGGCATTGAACACACCCCAAGGGGGGGTGCACCTGTGAGCCACAAGCTCACAAGGCGCGCCACTCTCCAAGGGCGCGCCTAGTGGGCTTGTGGATCCCACAGGGACCAACTCACTTATCCCAGCCGTCCACTCCCTTCTTCTTCCTCCAGAAAAAATCATTAGCTTGTTCAAACCTGTGTTCTTGCTCCTTTGACTGCAATTTTTTATCTCCTTGCTTGGAACTTGATTTTCGAAACTATTTTGGGAGATTATTCTTCGGTATGTGACTCCTCCAATGGCCCAATTAGTTTTTGTTGTAGTGCTTTATAAATTGTAAATTTGTGCTGCTATGGTGACCATGTTTTTGAGCTTGCATGTTGAATTTATCTGGTCTAAAGTAGTTCTGATGCATGATATAGCCTCTAGACACTTATGGGAGTAGTTGCTATCAATTTTGTTGAGTTTGGTTCACTTTTATTTTGAGTCACTAAAAATTTCAGAAAAAGAAAATGCTCAAGTGGAGGTTAAGAGGATATTCAAACCATAATCCTAAGGAGGCTCTGAAGCCCAAATATCACCTTCCGCGTGCAGCTGAAGTGTGGCCATGTGAATGGTTGTGCAACACGTTTTTTACGGATGCAGGAATTCTTGATGACTTTTATTATTTGGCGAACAACGCTGGTAAGATAAGTGTGACTAGTACCTTCTTCTTACAAATACTTTTGTGCAAAGTTTTCATTTTTCACTCTAGGAGAGAGCCACCCACTGTAATTAAACTTATGTGATGTTCCTAGAGAGATGACACTTGATGAATTTTGTGAGTCTTGCTTGAATCCGCCTGAAGGCAGCCCTATACAGCCACAGCCTTGTGTTTATATCCAAAATTACTATGGGGGAGACGAGAGGAGTTTCTGAGGCTAGAGTTGCAAGTTCATATTTTCCCATTTTGCGTTATTACTCATTATTTGCCGGAAGGTGTTTGACTGGACGGTGGGAGAGTTGATCACTCAGCTCGCATGATCTTCCTATTTTACACCATGCTCTTTATAGTGACAGAACGTTCAGTCTGGGCGCTATGATTGTTCGACGGTTACACACTAACCGCTCGAAGGGAGTTATTTATGGTGGCATTTATGCTTCTCGCCTCGCTGAACATTTTGAGATTCCTATTAGACAAGATGAGGTGGAGGAGAGGCTTTTACCTGTTAGGCACCTTGATTATGCTAGCATGGTTGGACATGATGTTATTAACAATGGTGAACCACTATTTTGGTATAACTTGGTTTTTAGCCAGGGCACTTGTGAGACAAACACCCTGCCAGCACCTTCTTTGTTCGATCTTCTCTAGTTGGTACACTACTCCGCCGGATAACAAATACGCCTATTGGGGCTTGGTACCGCCCCACATGGACGAGCCAGAGCCAACACCTCAGCATGTGGTAGCAGCAGAGCCTGTTTACCAGTGGGATCCGCAAGATCCCATCTATCAGTCGAACCATCAGGAGCCTCAGCACTATCCTGGAGAGGGATACTTCGACCCGTGATCTTAGACCAACTTAGGCGAAAAGCCTAAGCTTGGGGGAGTACGTATTTCTCACCGACATTACATTCATCTTCACACATTTCATTCCAGTTGTCGGTGTTAATCATTTTTCATTGTATATCCATGTTAGTTTTATTTTCTGATTTCTTCTTTTGCGTTCAAAAAACTTTGAAAATCCAAAAATAGTTCTCGCTTCTTTTTGGTTTTTATTTATTGTTCAGTAGATTTTAGTATTAAAGAGAAAACCCAAAAAGATTTCTCGTTCTTCTTATTACTTGTTGGGAGCTTTCTCGTGTAATAGTATTCCTCTTTTTTGTTTCCTTTCCTTCGTTAATTTTCTTTCTTCAGAAAAACAAAAATTCAAAAAATATTTCACTGTGTTTCTTTGAAATTCTTTTTTTTTGAGTTGTCGTAAGGAGAAGACCACGATGAAATTGTTGAGTGGCTCTCATATGCATTATTGTTGATCTAATAAGGAGCCCATATTACCTTGTCTTCTCCTTTGAATAAAATGTTTGCAAACCCCAGCTTAGTCTACAACACACTTTCACTATTATTATTTTTGTATTGTTCTATTGTGCAAGTAAAAGGCAACAATGACGATAATTTGCTAAAGTGATTGAGGTGAAGAAAAGCTGGTATGAACTCTCCTTGTTTTTGTTTTTTTTGTAGATATGTTTAGTGATACGTCTCCAACATATCTATAATTTTTGATTTCTCCACGCTATTATATTATCTATTTTGGATGTTATTGGGCTTATTTTTACACTTTTATATCATTTTTGGGACTAACCTATTAACCGGAGGCCCAGCCCAAATTGTTGTTTTTTGCCTATTTCAGTGTTTCATAGAAAAGGAGTATCAAACGGAGTCCAAATGGAATGAAACCTTCGGGAACGTGATTTTCTCAACGAACGTGATCCAGGAGACTTGGAGTGAGCGTCAAGCAATCAACGAGGCGGCCACGAGGTAGGGGGCGCGCCCACCACCCTCATGGGACCCTCGTTGCTCCACCGACCTACTTCTTCCTCCTATATATATCCACGTACCCCGCAAACATCCTTCCACCACTGCAACCTTCTGTACCCAAGAGATCCCATCTTGGGGACTTTTCCGGAGCTCCGTCGGAGGGGGCATTGATCACGGAGGGCCTCTACATCAACTCCATGGCCTCTCCGATGATGTGTGAGTAGTTTACTTCAGACCTACGGGTCCATAGCTAGTAGCTAGATGGCTTCTTCTCTCTCTTTGGATCTCAATACAAAGTTCTCCTCGATTCTCTTGGAGATCTATTCGATGTAATCTTCTTTTGCGGTGTGTTTGTCGAGATCCGATGAATTGTGGGTTTATGATCAAGTCTATCTATGAACAATATGTGAATCTCCTCTGAATTCTTTTATGTAGGTTTATCTTTGCAAGTCTCTTCGAATTATCAGTTTGGTTTGGCCTACTAGATTGATCTTTCTTTCAATGGGAGAAGTGCTTAGCTTTGGGTTCAATCTTGCGGTGCTCGATCCCAGTAACAGAAAGGGAAACGACACATATTGTATTGTTGCCATCGAGGATAAAAATCTAGTAGATTGATACCTTGGTTCTCAAAAACTGAGGGAAATACTTATCATTATCTCTATCAGATCTCACTCTTGCAAGTGGCCGTGAAGGGATTGACAACCCCTTTATCGCATTGGTTGCAAGGTTCTTATTTGTTTGTGTAGGTACGAGGTGACTCGCGCGTGATCTCCTACTAGATTGATACCTTGGTTCTCAAAAACTGAGGGAAATACTTACGCTGCTTTACTACATCACCCTTTCCTCTTCAAGGGAAAACCAACGCAGTGCTCAAGAGGTAGCATTTAGCTCATCCTCATTGATTCAGCCTATTATTAGTAAACATGTTTGTGATGAAAATTAGAGATTATAGTTGCTCATGCCATGCTTAATTATCTAGGAATGGATAATGATTTATTTTTAGTGTCAACATACATTAAAATGGTTATGATGTAGTATGATAGTATGGTATCTCCCTCTGAATGATTCGAGTGTCTTGACTTGGCACATGTTCACACATGTAGTGTAGCGACCAGACCTCAAACAGTCTGATCTCTGTGCTCCGGTGTCATCCCTGGATCAATAATGCTGACACCACACAGTACTCGAAGGATTTATAGCAGAGTAGCAATCACACACTTATTACATCGAGTGTCTCAAAAGAGAACTTATTACAATAAGTATGGCTTAAGGCCATCTAATAACTATAACAACGGAAGGCTTGGAAGATAAGTGAGTCCATCAACTCCAATGGCATCACTGAGTATAGAACCACGACCTAAAAACTCTTTAATCGTCGTCTGAAAAGTCTGCAACATTAACGTTGCAGCCCGAAAACGGGTCAACACATGGAATATGCTGGCAAGGTAACACCTAGAGAGTAATGGAATGTAACAGCTATACTATATGCATATTTGGCTAGTGGAAAGCTCTATGGTTACAGTTTTGCGTAAAGCCAATTTTTCCCTACTTCAAAGGAATAAAATTTAATTACTATCATGGTAGTTGTTAAACATTGAGAATGGTTGACAGCATTCTCAATCCCAATTAAGTATCATCATTAAACATAACCCAACAAAATTAATTTAGAGTAACATGTTGAGATTCACATGATAATCCAAGTACTAGATACTCAAGATGTCCATAACCGGGGACACGGCTAACCATGATTAGTTTATTACACTCTGCAGAGGTTTGCGCACTTTTCCCCACAAGACTCGATCGCCTCCGTTTGGTTTCTCGCACTACATGGTGTTTGAGAAGACGGATGACCGAGACATAGTCTTTCAGAAGTGCTAGCACCTTACGATCGGGTAGACCGTACCACCTACATCCCCTACATCTGCTAGTCTACCACTGTAAGAGTTCGCACAACTTAGTCAACTATGCTAGAGCCCATAATAGCTTGTGGCTGCACACGGAAGTTTCTAGTATGAATAGTCTCATGATCCCTTTGAGCCTGGGTGGCGGTCCAAAAGAAAAACAGGCAAGTCCTGGAATACCCAGGTGCCTCAATCCACCCATATGTGTGTTTAAGTTGCCACCTTCGATAAACCATTAATTAACAATCTCACATCTGTCATGGATATCACTCACCCAATCCACGTCTACTAGCATAGCATGGCATAATAAGCAAACGTAGAAGTAACTCCCAAAGGTTTGATAATAAACAGGTAAAAGGTACTACCTCATCTACTTCCCATCCCACAATTTAAATAGATCCTAATCATGCAATGTGTGAGGATTGATCTAATGCAATAAAACTGGGTAGTAGAAAAGGTATGATCAAAGTGTTACTTGCCTTGCTGATGATCCGCGAAACCTAACGATTCGAAGTAACAGGCGGCGCACTCCGGGTATTCTATTACAGACAAACAAACAAGCATACAATAAGTACTCATCTAAAGCACAGGTAAAACTCAAATAAGAGATCTAACCAGAAGGTTCAACTTAAGAACTTCGGTTTGCAAAAAGAATCAAATCGAACGAAGCAACGAAAGTCAAACGGCGAAAGAAAACACTTCGTTCTAGTAATCTGGATTTAGGGAAAATTTTACAGTAGCAAAATCTTGTTTAAGTTGGTTAAACGGATAGAGGGTTTCGAGACGAATCCCTAGGCGCTAGAATCGCCTGATTCCGATAAACGAGCGAAAAGTTATACTAAAACGAAAATCGGATCAGGAATCGCGATCAGAAAAATCGCGGATTTAATCCGAGAAAAAGAAAAACGACGAACGCCGATATTTTTTTCGGCACGGAAAACGAGGCGTGACGAACCTCGGCGGTGAGATCCGGCGGCGGCAGCGGCGGACGTCGGCGACGGCGGCTTCTTAGGGCGTCGGCGGCTTAGGGCGCTTTAGGGTTTCCCCTGGGGTCGGGCCTCGGCTTATAAAGGCCTCCAGGTCGGTGTCCAGGTCGGACACGGCCCGTTAAGTTGGTTTTTTTTTAATTATTCCGCTCGGAAGAAAAATAAAAAGAAATACTAAACGGACTCCAAAAATACCGAAATAAATTTTCACGGGCTTCTAAAATCAAGCCGCACAAGATGAACATTTATTTGGTCCCTAAATGCAATTTTGAAAAACGCACTTTTTTCCTAAATTCAAATAAAACACCAAAAAACTCCGAAATAAAATCTTATTTGATTTTATTATTAAATCCTCAATATTACTTTATTTTGGGAAAGTCATTTTATTCCCTCTCTCATATTTTTGTAATAGAAATAATTGACAATAAAATAATTAAAATCAAATGATCCTATTCTCAAAATTTGAGAAAACTCAAATATGAAAATAACAAAATCCCCAACTCTCTCCGTGGGTCATTGAGTTGTGTAGAATTTCTAGGATCAACCAAAATGCAAAACAAAATATGATATGCATTGATGATCTAATGTATAACATTCCAAATTGAAAATTTGGGATGTTACAAACCTACCCCCATTAAGATGAATCTCGCCCTCGAGATTCGGGTTGGCTAGAAAATAGGTGAGGGTGGTCTTTGAGCAAATCTTCCTCTCGTTCCCAGGTGGCTTCATCCTCTGTGTGGTGGCTCCACTAAACTTGCAATACTTGATAACCTTGCTGCGGGTAACTCGGCTGTCAAATTCGAGGATCTTAACTGGTTTCTCCTCGTAGGTCAAATCGTTATCCAACTGAATTGTTTCCAATGGCACTGTGTCTCTCAAGGATATGCCAGCCATCTCCGCGTGACACTTCTTTAACTGAGAAACGTGGAACACATCATGAACTCCTGACAATCCTTCGGGCAATTCCAACTTGTAGGCTACTTCTCCCATACGCTCCAAAACTCGATATGGTCCTACAAATCGTGGTGCTAACTTCCCTTTAACTCCAAAACGCTTTGTTCCCCGAAGTGGTGATACTCGAAGATAAGCTCTATCTCCAACTTTGTAAACTGTCTCCTTGCGTTTAGAATCCGCATAACTCTTCTGTCTGGACTGGGCTACCTTGAGCCTATCACGAATCAACTTCACCTTCTATTCAGACTCTCTAATCAAGTCAGGTCCAAACAATTGGCGGTCTCCAGCTTCGTCCCATGACAGTGGTGTCCTGCACCTCCTTCCGTACAAAGCTTCGAAAGGGGCCATCTTCAAACTGGTTTGGTAACTGTTGTTGTAAGAGAACTCTGCATATGGAAAATTATCGTCCCAACTAGATCCGTAATCTAGCGCACAAGCTCTCAGCATATCCTCCAAAATCTGATTGACTCTCTCGGTCTGTCCATCTGTCTGTGGATGAAAAGCTGTACTGAATTCTAGCCTGGTACCCAAAGTTTCGTGCAACTGCTTCCAGAACTTTGAGGTAAACTGGGTTCCTCTATCTGATACGATACTCCTTGGAACTCCATACAGACATACGATCCTGGTCATGTATATCTTTGCCAACTTAGCACTGGTGTATGTGGTCTTTACTGGGATGAAATGAGCTACTTTCGTCAATCGATCGACTACAACCGAAATCGGGTCATAGCCTGAACGAGTCCTGGGCAATCCCGTGATAAAATCCATGCCTAACTTATCCCACTTCCATTCGGGTATGGGCAATGGTTGTAACAATCCTGCTGGCTTCTGATGCTCTGCCTTTACTCTCTGGCATACATCACAAACTGCTACATACTCCGCAATATCCTTCTTCATTCTGGTCCACCAGAAAATATCCTTCAAATCCAAATACATCTTGGTGTTTCCTGGGTGAATCGAATACGGTGAATCGTGTGCCTCTTGCAGTATCAACTTCCTGATCTCCGGGTCATTGGGCACGTAAACACGGTCTTCAAACCATAGGGTGTCGTGCTCATCCTCACTAAATCCTTTAGCTTTTCCTTTGCTCAGTTTCTCCTTTATAGCGGCAATCTCTTTGTCAGCTTTCTGAGCTTCTCTGATTCTATCCATCAAAGTTGACTGAATCTCCAATGCTGCTACATAGCCTCTCGGAACTATTTCCAAACATAGTTCACGAAGATTTTCTGCTAACTCCCTTGGTATTTCTCCCGTCATTAACGTATTGACATGGCTCTTGCAGCTTAATGCGGCTGCTACTACATTAGCCTTTCCAGGATGATAATGCAATTTCATATCATAATCCTTGATAAGCTCCAACCATCTCCTTTGTCTGAGATTTAACTCCTTCTGGGTGAAAATGTACTTCAAACTCTTATGATCCGTGTACACCTCACAATGATTTCCAATGAGAAAATGTCTCCATGTCTTCAATGCATGCACTATGGCTGCTAACTCCAAATCATGCGTGGCATAATTCAACTCATGAGGTTTCAGTTGTCTTGAGGCATATGAAACAACTCTCCCTTCCTGCATAAGCACTGCTCCAAGTCCTCGACGTGAAGCGTCGCAATACACCTCATAATCCTTGGTCTAGTCTGGCAAGATCAATACTGGTGAGGTAACTAAGCGTTTCTTCAACTCCTGGAAACTAGCCTCACATTCCTCTGTCCATCTGAACTTGGTATCCTTCTTTAACAACTCATTCATAGGCTTCGCAATCTTTGAGAAATTCTCAATAAATCTCCGGTAGTATCCCGCGAGTCCAAGAAAACTCCGGATCTCTCCAACTGTTATTGGGGCTTCCCACTTGGTCACGGTTTCAACTTTAGCGGGATCTACTGCTATACCTTCTCCAGATATAACATGTCCGAGGAATCCTACTTCCTTCAACCAAAACTCACATTTGCTGAACTTGGCACATAATTGATGTTCTCTAAGCTTTCCAAGTACAAAACGCAAATGCTCCTTATGCTCCTCTTCATTCTTCGAATAAACCAGGATATCATCAATGAATACTATGACGAACTTATCCAAAAACTCCATAAACACTTTGTTCATCATGTTCATAAAATAGGCAGGTGCGTTAGTCAGACCAAATGACATAACAGTATACTCGTACAGCCCATACCTGGTGGTAAAAGCTGTCTTAGGTATATCATGTTCTCGAATCTTCAACTGGTGGTATCCTGATCGCAAATCGATCTTGGAAAATACCTTAGCTCCTTGCAACCGATCAAACAGATCGTTGATCATTGGTAGTGGGTACTTGTTCTTGATCGTTACTTCATTCAATCCTCGATAATCAACAACCATCCTTAACGATCCATCCTTCTTCTCCACTAGAAGTACTGGCAATCCCCAAGGCGAAGAACTTGGGCGAATATATCCCTTATCCA
This sequence comes from Triticum urartu, assembly GCF_003073215.2. Classification (NCBI taxonomy): domain Eukaryota; kingdom Viridiplantae; phylum Streptophyta; class Magnoliopsida; order Poales; family Poaceae; genus Triticum; species Triticum urartu. The sequence goes on from NC_053023.1 coordinate 101,938,352, forward strand.
GTAACTCCTTAATCTGCTTCTTAATTTCCACCAAATCCTTTACTGGCATCCTATATGGTCTCTTTGATATTGGACCTGTGCCTGGCAATAGCTCAATCAAAAACTCAATATCTCTATCCGGTGGCATGCCTGGCAACTCCTCTGGAAATACATCAGGGAAATCCCTTACCACTGGTACTTCCTCCTGCACAACTCCTGTTAGGCAATTTACTTGAGTCCTCTTTGGCACATGCCGGGATACATACTTGATCCTTCTCCCTTCTGGGGTGGTAAGCAAAATTGACTTACTAGCACATTCAATATTCCCTCCATACTTTGATAACCATTACATGCCTAATATCACATCCAATCCTTGAGATTCCAATACTATTAGGTCTGGGGGAAAAACATAGCTACCAATCCTTAATGGTAACCGATCACACCATAGACTAGCCACATACTCTGCTCTGGGCGAGGTTACTAACATGGGTGACCTAAGGGCTTGGGTTGATAGGTTATACTTATCCACAAATCCCCTTGAGATGTATGAATGCGATGCGCCAGTATCAAAAAGAACGAGTGCAGTAAATGACTTAACCAAAAACTTACCTATTACTGCATCGGGCTGAGCTTCAACCTCCTCCACGCTAACGTGGTTCACCTGTCCCCTGTTGAAAGGGTTCGGCTTCTTCCCAGAACTTCCATTGCCATTTCCATTTTGTATTTCAGGGCATTCATTGGCATAATGTCCGGTCTTCGAACACTTAAAACAAGTGACTTGGCTTAGGTCCTTCTTGGCTGGGGTTGAGGGGTTGGTGCGGTTCTGGCCGTTGCTTCCTCCATTGCCATTACCATTCTTGGTGCCATTGTGATTGTGCGAGCTACCTCCTCCATGCGTATGCTGAAAATGTCCTCCCGGTCTAGGGGTAAACGTGGCTTCTGCTGAGCTCCTGAATTGTATTTTCCTTGTCCATACTTCCTCTTGCGATTCTCAATCTGCTGGTGCTTCCCTTCAATCATAAGAGCACGATCTACCAACTCCTGGTAGTTGTTGAAGGTTGCTACCATCAACTGCATGCTCAACTCATCATTCAGTCCTTCCAGAAACTTCTCCTGCTTAGCTACATCCGTAGCGACGTCATCTGGGGCATAATGTGCTAGCTTACTAAATTCCTCCACATACTGGCCAACTGTCCTTCCTCCTTGGCGCAAGTTGCGAAACTCACGCTTCTTCATGGCCATAGCTCCTGCTGAAACATGGGCAGTACGAAAAGCCTGCTGAAACTGGTCCCATGTGACAGTGTCTACAGGGAAAGTGGCTGTGAAATTCTCCCACCATGATGTTGCGGGTCCTTCTAGCTGATGTGCGGCAAACTTCACCTTCTCCGCATCTGTGCATCCTGCTGTGGTCAACTCCCTAGCTGTCTTGCGGAGCCAATCGTCTGCTACTATCGGCTCGGTGCTACTGGAAAACACCGGCGGATTCAACCTAAGAAAATGGGCTAAGTGGTCAATAGGTGGTGGTGGTGGGGTGGGTTGTTGTTGTTGTTCCCCTGATTCTGATTTTGGACTAGCAACTGCATCAATGTGTTCTGCTACTGGATCAACTGGGTGAGCTCCGGTGGAAAGGCAAACCCGGGGTCACGTCTCGGAGGCATCTGAGGGTTTAGAAAAGATGAGACATAAGAATAGAGGGGGTCTAAAGAGAAAACACTACCCATATGCACATGAGGCAAAAACAAACAATTCACTTCAATCAATCAAACAAAGGCATACAATCGATCTATCTATCGCAAAAGTGCTCGGACTACTATATTTACATGGTGGACTACTACTACTAATGAGGTGGTCTACTAGAAATATTCTACGGTCGTTGACTCCATAATATCTGCTCCAGCTTCATCAACATAGTCATCATCGCTACTATCTGGTTCCGAGTCGGTGCCGTCGATGATGATGTAGTCTTCCGGGCTAATCTCCTTGGGTTCTTCGTCTTCATCTACTGGCGTAGGGTCTCCCATAAATATTCCAATCTTCTTGATCAGGTCGTCATTCTTCTCCACCAATACTCCAATTTCCTCTTCATAATCTTCACGTGTAGCCTTGAGTTCTTCCTCCAGTTCCTTGATTCTAGTCTTAGCCTTCTTCAGATCTATCATGTCGGCGCACATCTGGTTCTCCTGTCGTCGAATGTGCTGGTTTAGCTCCTGGATAAAAGCGGCAATTGATCTATCCTTCCTGGTGCTGATCATCTCCCAGTGTTCATCTCGGCGCCCACAAATCTGGTAGATAGTATCCTTGAGATCCTTGCGGTAGACTTCTCCAATGCGTCCCATGGCGATGTGAGCTGCCATGCTCTTTCCTAGACTCCAAGTTGGTGCATCAAAAGAAAACTCTATGGGCTCAGTGACTGGCATGAACGTCCTTCCTAGAACTTGAACTTGAATCATCCAGCGCTCTTCTTCAGGTAAAGTGGCGTTGTAGGTTCCGGTGAAACTTGGTACTCCTATGTTCAGGTATCTAGTGACTTCCTTCAAGTGTCGTCCAAAGGGTGTATCTTCATCCGGTTGTGTGAACTTGTTCCTTGCATCTGCCATCCTAAAGAGTAGAAAAGATGAGAGGTCAGAAGAGAAGAGAGTGAATAGTGATCTAGGTCTCTAACTTAGTGGTCGTGTCCTACAGTCAGCGTGTGCTCTGATACCATCTCTGTAGCGACCAGACCTCAAACAGTCTGATCTATGTGCTCCGGTGTCATCCCTGGATCAGTAATACTGACACCACAAAGTACTTAGAGGATTTATAGCAGAGTAGCAATCACACACTTATTACATCGAGTGTCTCAAAAGAGAACTTATTACAATAAGTATGGCTTAAGGCCATCTAATAACGATAACAACGGAAGGCTTGGAAGATAAGTGAGTCCATCAACTCCAACGGCATCACTGAGTATAGAACCATGACCTAAAAACTCCTTAATCGTCGTCTGAAAAGTCTGCAACATTAACGTTGTAGCCCGAAAACGGGTCAGCACATGGAATATGCTGGCAAGGTTACACCTAGAGAGTAATGGAATGTAACAGCTATACTATATGCATATTTGGCTGGTGGAAAGCTCTATGGTTACAGTTTTGCGTAAAGCCAATTTTTCCCTACTTCAAAGGAATAAAATTTAATTACTATCATGGTAGTTGTTAAACATTGAGAATGGTTGACAGCATCCTCAATCCCAATTAAACATCATCATTATCAAAAACCCAACAAAATTAATTTAGAGTAACATGTTGAGATTCACATGATAATCCAGGTACTAGATACTCAAAACGTCCATAACCGGGGACACGGCTAACCATGATTAGTTTAATACACCCTGCAGAGGTTTGCGCACTTTTCCCCACAAGACTCGGTCGCCTCCGTTTGGTTTCTCGCACTACATGGTGTTTGAGAAGACGGATGACCGAGACATAGTCTTTCAAAAGCGCTAGCACCTTACGATCGGGTAGACCGTACCACCTACATCCCCTACATCTGCTAGTCTACCACTGTAAGAGTTCGCACAACTTAGTCAACTATGCTAGAGCCCATAATAGCTTGTGGCTGCACACGGAAGTTTCTAGTATGAATAGTCTCATGATCCCTTTGAGCCTGGGTGGCGGTCCAAAAGAAAAACAGGCAAGTCCTGGAATACCCAGGTGCCTCAATCCACCCATATGTGTGTTTAAGTTGCCACCTTAGATAAACCATTAATTAACAATCTCACATCTGTCATGGATATCACTCACCCAATCCACGTCTACTAGCATAGCATGGCATAATAAGCAAACGTAGAAGTAACTCCCAAAGGTTTGATAATAAACAGGTAATAGGTACTACCTCATCTACGTCCCATCCCACAATTTAATTAAATCCTAATCATGCAATGTGTGAGGATTGATCTAATGCAATAAAAGTGGGTAGTAGAAAAGGTATGATCAAAGTGTTACTTGCCTTGCTGATGATCCGCGAAACCTAACGATTCGAAGTAACAGGCGGCGCACTCCGGGTATTCTATCGCAGACAAACAAACAAGCATACAATAAGTACTCATCTAAAGCACGGGTAAAACTCAAATAAGAGATCTAACCAGAAGGTTCAACTTAAGAACTCTGGTTTGCAAAAAGAATCAAATCGAACGAAGCAATGAAAGTCAAACGGCGAAAGAAAACACTTCAATCTAGTAATCTGGATCTAGGGCAAATTTTACAGTAGCAAAATCTTGTTTAAGTTGGTTAAACGGATAGAGGGTTTCAAGACGAATCCCTAGGCGCTTGAATCGCCTGATTCCGATAAATGAGCAAAAAAAATTTCTAAAACGAAAATCGGATCAGGAATCGCGATCAGAAAAATCGTGGATTTAATCCGAGAAAAAGAAAAACGACGAACGCCGATATTTTTTTTGGCACAGAAAACGAGGCGCGACGAACCTCGGCGGTGAGATCCGGCGGCGGCGGCGGCTTCTTAGGGCGGCTGCGGCTTAGGGCGCTTTAGGGTTTCCCCTGGGCCCGGGCCTCGGCTTATAAAGGCCTCCCGGTCGGTGTCCAGGTCGGACACGGCCCGTTAAGTCGGTTCGTTTTTTTTTATTATTCTGCTCGGAAGAAAAATAAAAAGAAATACTAAACGGACTCCAAAAATTCTGAAATAAATTTTCACGGGCTTCTAAAATCAAGCCGCACAAGGTGAACATTTATTTGGCCCCTAAATGTAATTTTGAAAAACGCACTTTTTTTCCTAAATTCAAAGAAAACACCGAAAAACTCCGAAATAAAATCTTATTTGATTTTATTATTAAATCCTCAATATTTATTTATTTTGGGAAAGTCATTTTATTCCCTCTCTCATATTTTTGTAATAGAAATAATTGACGATAAAATAATTAAAATCAAATGATCCTTTTCTCAAAATTTGAGAAAACTCAAATATGAAAATAACGAAATCCCCAACTCTCTCCGTGGGTCATTGAGTTGCGTAGAATTTCTAGGATCAACCAAAATGCAAAATAAAATATGATATGCATTGATGATCTAATGTATAACATTCCAAATTGAAAATTTGGGATGTTACATGTAGTTGATTCAAAACCAACATAGCCTCCACGATATTTATGTTCATGGTGTTTGATATCCTACTCATGCTCATATTCAATGTTAATTATTCTCAATGCATGTTTATGACTATTTTCGCTCTCTGGTTGGTTGCTTCTCAATCTATTTGCTAGCCTTCGCTTGTACTAAGCGCGAATACTGCTTGTGCATCCAAATCCTTAAACCCAAAAGCAGTTCCATATGAGTCCACTATATCTACCTATATGCGGTATTGCTCTACCGTTCCAAGTAAATTTGCATGTGCCACCTCTAAACATTCCAATAAGCATGTGTTTTGTGTGCCTGTACCGCTCATGGAGCGACAGGGGGGTTAATATCTTCCATGCTAAGAAGATTATTCTCATGATGACTGTTCATTCACTTGTCTTTGCACGAGAGGAGCTGGTATTCGGGATTCCCAATCCCGTGATCAAATCGCAAAATAATGAAACAAACTCCCCCAGAAATTTGTTCGTATGGAGGGGCCCCGAGGATTCGGCTAGCCATGGCTTGTGTGTGTTGGCTGAGGTGGAGTAAATTTTACCTTTCCGCTTGGGAACCACCGTTAATGTGTTCAGCATGGAAGATATTGAAAACTCTCGGTCGTGACATAGACAGGAAAGGCATACGTCCCAAAATTGTATTCATCTCTGC